>NC_069500.1:398528944-398828944 GCF_027579735.1 Bombina bombina | reverse complement strand
AGCTTATTTTTAGATCAGTAATGCTTTTCACAGAGTAGAACTTTCCTGTAGTATATCAGTTTGAAATACCAGGCAATTCCTCTCTGAACAAGGAACACAGCAACCCCAGATGATCGTTTCGGCCTTCATTGGGCCTCGTCAGTGAGGTGTAGCCATATTCCTCTAAGCACTCATACAAAACCTTCACATATAAAAAGCGCAAAATACAGCAATATGTCTTGTCTGAATGTCTCTCTGACAATCAATGGTATAGCGGTATGTGCAAACGTTCAATAGAGTAAATGTTTAAGTAAACACAAGTTGGTAAGTTTGGCACTTGCTTCTATAGTTAGCAGTTGTATACGGAATAAATATGTCAAATTTTAGCAAAAACAAGCAAGTAATGCTTCATACTACCAAACACATGAAATCTAAGCACTCTTCCTCTAAGCACACTGAGCAAGAAGTCCACGTCTGGTTGGCCATTTTTCCCTTAGGGAGACTAAATGCATATAGAGAGAAGCCCACTCACAGGAACGAACAACCAGCTCAATACCATTGTTAGCCTGTTCTATGGTGATTTACCACCTGAGTGCAGCTTTTTTTTAGCCCAGTAATGCTTTTCAAAGAGTAAAACTTTCCTGTAGTATATCAGTCTGATCCCATCTATCACAGTCAGTCCAGCGCCAAAATACCAGTCAATTACTCTCTGAACAAGGAACACAGCAACCCCAGACGATCGTTTCGGCCTTCATTGGGCCTCATCAGTGAGGTGTAGCCATATTCCTCTAAGCACACTGAGCAAGGTGTACATATATATATATATATATATATATATATATATATATATACAGTACTGTGCAAAAGTCTTAGGCCACCATTAGATTTGTTGTATTAGCAAAGTTTTAATTCATAAACATCCATATTTATTTTTCAGTCTTTTTATTAAAATACAAACAGAAAATACAGAATAAATATATACACAAAATTTTTTTAAAAAAACAAACTAATTTTCAGAAAAAAATGTCTTCTTCAGTCAAAAGTCAGAATTTATGGTGACCTCCCTTGGCACTAATCACATCTTGAACTCTTTTGGAAAAACTGTCCTGAAGTTTTCTGAAGTAATCTTCTGGTATATTATACCAGGCTTCTTTTAGTACTTCCCAGAGTTCTTCTTTAGATTTAGGTTGTCTTTTATTTCTTTCTCTGTCCAGGTAATCCCATACTGCCTCTATAATATTCAGGTCTGGACTCTGTGGAGGCCAGTAAATAGTGTTTTATCAGTTGTTTTTCTCTCCAAATATGATTTCACTACATTAGCAGTGTGCTTGGGACCATTATCATGCTGAAAAATAAAACCATTACAAATCAGGCACTTTCAAGAAGGAATGGCATTATGAATTAAAACCTGTCTGTACTTTTCAGCATTCATGATCCCATCAATTTGGACAAAAT
Organism: Bombina bombina; assembly: GCF_027579735.1. NCBI lineage: Eukaryota > Metazoa > Chordata > Amphibia > Anura > Bombinatoridae > Bombina > Bombina bombina. Next base: position 398,827,510 of record NC_069500.1, on the reverse strand, counting down.
CGCCAAAACCACTGGCAGAAATGCATCCCCAAACCAGGACAAACTCTCCAGAATGTTTAACTTAAATACTCTTTTCCACTGATCTTCATTCCATATCTTAGCCTTTTCACCCTGTTCACCTTCCGAAAAAGTGGTTTCTCGGCTGCTACACTTCTACAAAGACCATTCCTGATCAAGCTTCTTCAGAATGTAGAAGGCTCAACTTGGCATCCCAATGAAGTTGCCAGATGCTGAGCCAGGCCCTTGCTGGACTTCTTCCGGTCTCTCAAAGAAGAAAATATGAGAAGCTTCTCATCACATTTTTGAAAGTTTTATTGCCCTTCCAGCTTTTTTTTGTACCTGACCTCTCCTGATTCTTTAAATTTCTTTATAACAGCTTGAATACCACATCTTGAATATCCAGTTTGTTTGCTGATTTCCCTTTGAGAATGGCCTTGCTGATGCAAAAGTATGATTTTATGACTGTCAAATTTTGTGATATTTGGGATTTTGAATGGAATAATGTAATTAATTAGGGTTTCATTCCATTTAGGTTAACAAGACCTAAATTCCTGCTATTGCTCAATTGTAAGGAGAGATCACACTAAATAAGCCTTTAGAAGCTGTTTTTCTGATGGTTTTCTGTTTTTAATACTGCATACAAATATCCTGTATTTTCTGGTTGTATTATAATAAATAGACTGAGAAATAATTATATATGGTCATTATACCATTGCTAAAATTATTATTATCAGGTATTTGTACAGCGCCAACAGATTACAAGATAACATTTATAGGGATCAAATGGGTAGAGGGCCCTGCCAAGAGTTGCACTGTTGTAGTCAGCTATTATGAAGGTGATCTACAGACAGCTGGGCTCATAGGCTTACATGCTAAAGGGTTCAAGGGGATAGCAATAGAGTTAGGAAAGGTTATTGTAGGTTGTATGCAACCCTGAACAGTAGAGTCTTTAGGGAGTGCTTGAAGCTTTCAAAACTAGGGGAGAGTCTTGTGGAGCGAGGCAGAGAGTTCCACAAGATGGGAGCCAGTCTGGAAAAGTCTTGTAAACGGGAATGTGAGGAGGTAACAAGAGAGGAGGAGAGGAGGAGGTCGTGAGCAGAGCGAAGGGGATAGGAGGGAAGAGTATCTGGAGACAAGGTCTGAGATATAGGGGGGAGCAGTGCAGTTGAAGGCTTTGTATGTCAGAGTCATAATTTTGTGTTTAATCCTGGAGGCAAGAGGAAGCCAGTGAAGGGATTGGCAGAGAGGTGCAGCAGATGAAAAGCGACGTGTAAGGAAGATGAGCCTGGCAGAAGCATTCATTATGGATTGTAAAGGAGCTAGGCGGCAGCTAGGGAGACCAGAAAGGATGGAGTTGCAGTAGTTGAGGCGGGAAAGGATGAGAAAAAATAGATTTAAATCTTAGTTGTGTCTTGTGTAAGGAAATGGCTAATTTTAGAGATGTTTTTATGGTGGAAGCAGCAGGCTTTAGCCAAGGACTGAATGTGAGGAGTGAAAGAAAAATCTGATTAAAGTTTGACCCCAAGATATCGGGCATGCGAGTTAGGGGTAATGATGGAGTTATCGACAGTTATAGAAAAATGGGGGGTGGATATTTTTGAAGAGGGGAGGAAATAAGGAGCTCAGTTTTGGAGAGATTTAGCTTAAAGGGACATAATACTCCTATGCTAAATCACTTGAAACTGATGCAGTATAACTGTAAAAAGCTGACAGGAAAATATCACCTGAGCATCTCTATGTAAAAAAGGAAAATATTTTACCTCACAATCTCCTCAGCTCAGCAGAGTAAGTTCTGTGTAAAAAGTTATACTTCACCTGCTCCCAGCTGCAGGTAAAAAGAAAAAAAGAAATGAACAGCAGCCAATCAGCATCAGCAGTGCTGAGGTCATAAACTCTTACTGTGATCTCATAAGATTTGACTTAACTCTCATGAGATTTCATAGTATGCTTCCTTTACCTGATTGGTGAAATAATATGAGAGTTCACGAGGCTCATCCCCAAAGCTGTCCTAGGACAGACACACTAAAATGCTGCTTAGAAATCCTTTACAATGGGAGGTGGCTACTGAGGAACTTTTGAGGTAAAATATCTTTCTTTTTTACATAGAGATGTTCAGGAGATATTTTCTAGTCAGCTTTTTACAGCTATGCTGCATCACTTTCAAGTGTTTAAACATTTGGGTATTATGGCCCTTTAAGGTAGTGAGAGGACATCCAGGATTAGATATGAGAAAGACAGTTAGTAACACTGGGTTAGCAAGGAAGGAGATAGGTCTGTTGCAGAGAGGTAGATTTGGGTGTCATCGGCATACAAATGATATTGAAACCTGTGGGACTTTATTAACCTGATAAGGTGTAGATTGAGAAGAGAAGGGGACAGAGGACAGAGCCTTGCGGTACCCCAACAGAAGTGGTAACTGGACAGAGTATGCCCCAGAGAAGGCTACACTAAAGGTACAGTTAGACAGGTTGGAAGAGAACCACGAGAGAGCTGTGTCACAAATGCCGAAGGATTGGAGGGTTTGGAGCAAAATAGGGTGGTCAACAATATCAAAGGCTGCAGAAAGATCAAGGAGGATAAGCAGAGAGAAGTGGCCTTTCGATTTTGCTTTAAGTAGGTCGTTAGTAACCTTGATGATTGTTGTCTCTGTGGAGTGATGGGGGCGAAATCCAGATTGCAGTGCATCAAGGAGGGAGTTTAATGTAAGGAAATTGGATAAATGTGCATATATTAGCTTTTCAAGAAGCTTTGAGGTGAGAGGGAGAAAGGAAATAGGGCGGTAGTTGGATCGGGAGGTTGGATCAAGAGAGGGTTTTTTGAGGATTGGTGTGACCAGAGCATGTTTTAGAGATGAGGGAAATATACAGGTGCTGAGGGAGAGGTTGAAAATGTGTGTGAATATAGGGGTAAGGGTAGAAGAGAGGGAGGGGAGTAGCTGTGAGGGGATGGGGTCGAGGGGACAGGTAGTGAGGCGAGAGGACAATATAAGGGCAGAAACTTCTTCCTCAGTAACAAGGGCAAAAGAGCTAAATTTATGGCTATGTGGGTTTTGGATGATAGCAAGCTTTTGGGGGGTGGGAGATTGGTAGTATGTTGAGAGCTGATTTAGTTTCTGATGGAGTCAATTTTGTTATTGAAGTGGCTGGCAAAATCTTGAGCTGAGAGGGAAGTTGTATTAGAAGGTGGGGATGGGCGGAGAAGAGCATTGAAATTGGAGAAAAGACATTTTGGGTTTGAAGAAAGAGTAGAGAAGTAATGTTGCTTATACAGATTAAAGGCAGAAAAGTAGGAGTTCAAAATGAACTTGTAGTGAAGAAAGTCAGCTGAACTCCGAGATTTTCTCCAGTGTTGCTCACAGTATGGGAACATCTGCGTAGGTACCGTGTCAGAGGAGTATGCAGGATGAGTGGGTGATTTCCGAGCTATGGTAGGAGGGGCCAGATTGTCAAGGAATGATGCAAGGGTGGAATTATAGTGGCAGATAGATTGGTCAGGGCAGGAAAAGAAGGAGATGGAAGAGAGGAGAGGTATGAGAGAGTATGAGAGAGCTAGTGAGCTGTTGCTGATATAATGACAATGCTTCTGTGAAGTTTAGTGTGAGGGGTAGAAGGAGGGAGAGTTGTAGAGAGGGATGCGAGGAGATGATGGTCAGAAAGAGGAAAAGGGGAGTTTGTGAAGTTTGAGAGTGCATCGATAGCTAAAGATCAGGTCAAGGGAAGGACCTTCTTTGTGAGTGGGAGAGTCAGTCCATTGTGACAGGTCGAAAGAGGAAGTGAGTTGCAGAAGTTGTTTTGCAGAGGAGGCAGTGGGATTGTCAACAGGGAGGTTGAAGTCGCCAAGAATGAGGGCAGAGGTGTCTGAGGAAAGGAAATAAGGTAACCATGGCAGCAAAGTGATCTAGAAATTGAGGATCCAAGGGGGCTGTATATGACTGCAACATGTAGAGTGAGAGAGAGAGAGAGAGAGAGAGAGAGAGAGAGAGAGAGAGAGAGAGAGAGAGAGAGAGAGAGAGAGAATAAGCAAATCATGTGGGTTTCGAATGAGGAAAATTTGAGGAAAGATATGGGCTGTATTTGGTGGCCTAAGACATTTGCACAGTACTGTATATCTGTATATATTCATATAGATATATAGGTATAGATACATATATTGCAAAAAAAAAATCAGATACATAAAATATATACTTAAAAAAACATTCTATGTGAAGAACATTGGAATGTAAAGTATTCATAACTACCTTCGGCTTTAGCTCAGTTGGTCTAATGCGGTATCGGGTAGCACAAAAGCAATACGTGTTAGGTTTCTTTAACAGCCCCATTGAAGTCAATGGGAAAAGAAGTTAACGTGGTCACGATATCCAAAGCCCTGAAGTTAGCATGCATCAGACTTTCACTTGCAAGCTAACTTTTTACTTTCAACTTGTAATAGGCGTGCTGACTCACCCACGTAAAAGTTACTTTTAGAGCAGTTAGTGTGCGGGTAAAATTAAATGCAAGATTGACACTTGTAATCTAGCCCATAATCTTTTAAGATTATTCTACTGTATAATTAAAACACCATATGCTTGTAAATATAAAACAACTTTTAACTTGTTTAAATGAGAAAATAATCACTCAATAACACTAAGTGGAAAAAAAACAAATTCCTTTTTTTGCCGGTATCAATCTTTTCTGCCAGCAATTAGTGTAATTAGTGATTATTAAAGCAAAACAAATAAATGAAATGTACAATTATGGAATAAATTAAACAAGTAAATGTGATGGTAGATTCTCTGTCCAGATTTTGTTTTGTTTTTTAATGGATATTCAATACTAAACAACACTTGTGCGCCAAATAGAAGAAAAATTACAAAAACTTTAATTTCCAATTTGCTGTGCCTACAATTGCCTCCCAATATGCTAAGGATCACAGAAATTAGATTTAGAGTTCGTAGCCTAAGTGATTTAAACACCAGTGATTTTTTATTTAAATTTAAAAGGATAGAAACGTCAAAAGTGAAATGTGTATGGGTGCATTTCAATTTGAAATATAAGCATTTTTGCAATATACTTTCATTAGCAAAAATGTTTCTTGTAGAAGTTAGTACTGGTTTTCTTTAGCATACGCACATATCCTGTGAGCTTGCAGTGGTGTGTATTCATCTAAAGACATAATTTGCGTTATACAAGCCACTGCTGACTCTATAAGAAGGTGTGGTGTTTGAATATTAGTGCACAGGGCACGCACAGCATATATCACTGAAAAACAGTAATAACTATTAATAGAAGCATTTTTGCTATAGAAAGTATGTTGCAAAAATGCTTATATTGAAATGCACCCATGCACATTACATTTTTTACCTTTCTATCCCTGTAAAGTGATTGTAAACTTAAAGGGACACTGAACCCAATTTTTTTCTTTTATGATTCAGATAGAGCATGAAATTTTAAGCAACTTTCTAATTTACTCCTATTATCAATTTTTCTTCGTTCTCTTGCTTTCTTTATTTTAAAAGCAGGAATGTAAATCTTAGCAACCAGCCCATTTTAGGTTCAGCACCATGGATAGCGCTTGCTTATTTGATGCTTTCATTTACCCTCCAATAAGCAAGCATAACCCAGGTTCTCAACCAAAAATGGGCCGGCTCCTATGCATCATATTCCTGCTTTTTAAATAAAGATAACAAGAGAATGAAGATAATTTGATAATAGGAGTAAATTAGAAAGTTGCTTAAAATTGCATGCTCTATCTGAATCATGAAAGAAAACATTTGGGTTTAGTGTCCCTTAAATAGTTATGGGAGAAATAAATATAACTATGATATAAATCTAAACCCACTTTCATTCATGATTGTTTTTTTCGCTTCTAAATAAAATTGTTTTTACAGCTAATCGTTTCGATACTCATACTGCTCCTCCTCCCAGTAATGATCTACACTTCTGTTTTGTTTTTTCAGTGACGTTTCTTCATCTGGCCAATTGATTTTGCAATTCATCTATGGGGCGTGTGGTGTAAGGACTTGGCCGCCTAAAGGCCAGAAAATCAATTGGCCCGATTTAGAAACATCACTGAAAAAAAAAAGTGTTGATCTTAGCCGGGAGGAGGTGCAGTATGAGTAAATCATAGCGATTAGATGTAAAAACAATTATATTTAGGAGCAGAAAAGAAAATAATGAATGAAAGTGGGGTTAGATTTGAATCATAGTTGCACTGATTTCTCCCATAACGATCAAGTTTACAATTACTTTAAGGCTAACTCAACACAAGCATCAACGTCAATGTACTGAAAAAGTACTGGAAAGCTGCCATTTGAAAATCACATGATAGAGATAGGGATTACTGACAAATATTTTAATAAGAATAAAACAAATAAAGTTAGATCAAAATGTTTGCATAGGTTAATGTATTATATTGTATCAGAATGCCTCCTCCAAGGGTTTAGTGCAAAAGAAAAATAAATCAAATAAATCAAGCTACTATAGTGCATTCTATTCAAGCTGACCACATCATTTATCTGTAAAAAAAAAAAACTCCACCGATTTTATTTTAGAATTTGTCATATAAAAAGGTACTTATAAGCTTTTCAAGTGTAAAAAAAGTCAACTTCAATATTAGAAGACATAACTGAATTATTTGTTCTGGGAAAGCTGTTCTATTCTAGACAACATTGCTGAACACCAGAAAAGAAACACGAAAAATATAGGCTCACTAATACTAAAAGACATTCAGAATGTATCCTTAAAGTTTCTGTATTACACCATATTTCCTATCCTGTTATGTTGTACAGTCCTCGCTGTCTCACTTATGGAGTTACAACTGACAGTATAGTTCTATGTGTCTTTTTTTTTTTTTTAATTAAATAATGGAAACTGAGCCTCACCGCAGAACATTGGTTATGCTTTAAAGATTCAAATGTTTAAGTTAAAAGGTAGAGACAGCACAGAATGGCCAAAGAAGGCCCAGAGAAGGGGATTCGGGGAAAACGGGGGAAAGCAGAGAGCGCCAACAAAGACAGTTGATGTGACAAAGCCAAAGCATAACACAAGCCAATGGTACCACTAAGAACAGAGATAGGAAGAAAAAAGACAGTTAATCCCCACAATCTATGCAACAATGAACTGAAGCTGAAATATTTCCTTACTAGAGATACTCTTCAACTTGTATTATGTGTATTATTATTTCAGAGGGGCTAATGTTTAATGGAATTCTTTAACTTGAGGTTATGGAAAATGAACTTTGAATACTGGGCTGCAGTTATGTCACCTTAAATAAATGTGGCAAATGTTACATCCTTATTGGTGTAGTTGTTGCTATTCAAATGCCTAATGAAACATAACAGCACACTGTGGTGTTAAAGGGACAGTAAAGTCAAAATTAAACTTTTGTTATTCATATAGTGCGGGCAATTTTAAACAACTTTCAAATGCACTTCTATTATTAAATATGTTTCATTCTCTTGATATCATTTCTTTGAAAAGCATACCTAAGTAGACACGGAAGCAGAAATGCACTACTATGAGCTTTCAGCTGTTTGGTGGCTGCACATATTGTTATTGGTTCACCCAGTGTGTTATGTCCCAGTAGTGCATTGCTGTTTTTTTCAACAAAGATACCAAGAGAATTAAGCAAATTAGATAACAGAAATAAATTGGAAAGTTGTTTAAAATTGTATAGTCTATCTGAGCCCTATCTGCTCCCTTTAAGCAGGCAAAGTCATATATGAAGCCGTAAAAGAAGATTTTGTAAGGGCGCTATTAGCTGAAGATACTTGTGTGAAATAATTATTATTTACAATATCTGTGATAATTATCTATAATAAGTATCTAGTGATTAGGTGTATAGTAAATCAAAGCAGCTTCTATCAAAAGTAGAATAATTTATTTGATATCAAATAAATTATTCTACTTTTGATAGAAGCTGCTTTGATTTACTATACACCTAATCACTAGATACTTATTATAGATAATTATCACAGATATTGTAAATAATAATTATTTCACACAAGTATCTTCAGCTAATAGCGCCCTTACAAAATCTTCTTTTACGGCTTAATACTTTTTAGATTGAAGGATCTAATACACTGTAAGGGGTCTGATACTTTATTTAAACCAGCGCACTATTTCCCCACACCTTTCACAAAGTCATATATGAATCATTTTAGATTGATTTAAGTACGGTTAAAAACTATTTGCATTTGTAGGGTTTGTAGAGGAAACAAAATCAAGCGTAAAACTGCTTTAACATTTTTAAATAATAAGATCTGTTAAAAATGCACATTTTCAACTCTCTGATTTGTAAAAAGCTTTTTATCAATCCCACTTGCAAAAACAAAACAAACTTACTGTTGTTTGCAGATAAAATAGAAATATAATCTAAAAACAGTTTTATATCTCTTGTAGAGGAATCCTCATGCTTGTTTGGGTGGACACAAAATGTTTATCAAGAGGAAAAGGGTAAATTAGAAATATACACACAAATGGATGGCACAAGCTGCTGAGTCTGAAATAATCACAAAACTTTGCTCATGCATTTTAGTGGTGTAATGCCATTTTTATCTGGGCCCTTTCACCCCTGAGTTTGGTGGCAGTGGTGGGATGCAGAATATTAGTTACCGACAGGTGATGATGCCTGCCACAAAAAAATCTAGTAAACTGCAATCCACTATAAGAGCGTATACAAACACTGCCATTCAGTGACCATTAGAAATTGAATTCAGCATGGTTTATATTTATTTCCCAACAAAGGGACTTTCTCTCGGGGTGAAGGAGTATTATGAAAAAAGTGATGGGCTTAAATATGGAATTACAGATAAAATATCTGCTTAAAAAAAAGAAATTGGAATGGATGGAAAAAAAAGGAAATTTGAGATGAGGCCACATTGTAGAACCATCAAAAAGGTACCTGGAATGGCTGCTGCTGTGATGAAAAAGCAGCAGAAACATTAGGAGGAAGCTGGGTTGCTATAGCAACAGGAGTACCAGTCTGCCCATCTTTTCCTGTCACAATCTTTACCTGAGAGGAAATATTTCAAGAACAGTGAAAATCACTTTTGTCTTTGATTGTTGTTTTGTTTGCATTGTATTCCATCTTCAAATAATGGATTGGATATTTAAACACACAGTACTGTATTATGCCCCAAAGTCTAAATTATAAAAGTTGTTGTTGATTTTTTTAATTTGGGGTGATATAAATAAGAAAATCCTTTACATACACATTTTAAATCTAAAATGTCCAGTGCTGTGCCCAGCATGTTGAACAATACTTGAAACCAGTTTATTTGCTTCTATTCAAGCTGACTTCAAGAGCTGAGACTGGACTGGTCATTGCTCCACCAACAAAGGAAGGCAAATTGGCATGACAGAAAGGTTTCACTTGATGGAGACCCCAACACTTAGTAAGCAATGGATGCAGGAGCCAATTTCTCACCATACAACCCTTGGAGAAGGGGGGACATTCTGGAGAGGGGTTGAGGTGCACTGCGTTAGCAGGAAGAGGGAAAGCAAGAGAAAGAGAGAAAAAGGAAGGAAAAAGAAAGACACAAAAGGAAAATGCAAGTAAAGCAGAAAATGCTCAGTTATCATATCTGGTACTGTAACCCTTTATCTGAGGGCTATAGAGTGTAATGTTGTGTTGTGATTATTACAGTAAGTAATGCTATTTTCCTTAAAGGAACATCAAACAAAAAATAAATAAATATCAAGCATATGAAAGAGCACTATTTAAACATGTTAAAATATTTCAGCATTAAAAAGGGATAAGTCAAACATTTTGTAATCCAACAGGAAATGTATGTTTGTGCACAACTCATGCACAATAACAGACAGCTTGTTGGGTCATAAGGACAATTCCTAAAAATTATAAAAAGTATTTATTTTTTAGCAATTGAACATCAAAATATAACACATTTTAAATGACTTAGTTTCACATGCAACAAAGAAAGCATTACCTTAAAGGGACACTGAACCCAAATTTTTTCTTTCGTGATTCAGATAGAGCAGACAATTTTAAGCAACTTTCTAATTTACTCCTAGTATCAATTTTTCTTCATTTTCTTGGTATCTTTATTTGAAAAAGCAGGAATGTAAGCTTATGAGCCGGCCAATCTTTGGTTCAGCACCTGGGTAGTGCTATCCAGAGTTCTGAACCAAAAATGGGCCAGCTCCTATGCTTACATTCCTGCTTTTTCAAATAAAGATACCAAGAGAACTAAGACAAAATGATAATAGGAGTAAAATAGAAATCTGTTTAAAATTGCATGCTCTATATGAATCATGAATCAAAAATTGGGTTCAGTATCCCTTTAATGTCATTGAAATAAAAAATAAACGGTGTTCTCTGTAAATCAGGTTATTTTTGACACTTCACCCCTTTCTTAGTGCTTCAATAACAAACAAAACAGCCGGGGAAAAGGAAAATGAACTCCTCTTCTCACTGATCATTCAGATGTATCATGTAGCATATAAGCAGTCAGCAAAGCTTTCCTTTGACCCTGAACTGAGATCCTCTGCAGGCATTCATAGGCTAGATGATAGCCCTTTAGTTGTATGGCAGCAGGAGCCTTCATTCCACTAAGTGAAATTTTAAACTGCCTTAACAATGAAACACTAGTACCATCTACAAAGATTATTGGCAATGTTAATATTTTGCAGCTGCCAATTCTATGAACAAAAAACAGAATTTATGTTTACCTGATAAATTACTTTCTCCAACGGTGTGTCCGGTCCACGGCGTCATCCTTACTTGTGGGATATTCTCCTCCCCAACAGGAAATGGCAAAGAGCCCAGCAAAGCTGGTCACATGATCCCTCCTAGGCTCCGCCTACCCCAGTCATTCGACCGACGTTAAGGAGGAATATTTGCATAGGAGAAACCATATGGTACCGTGGTGACTGTAGTTAAAGAAAATAAATTATCAGACCTGATTAAAAAAACCAGGGCGGGCCGTGGACCGGACACACCGTTGGAGAAAGTAATTTATCAGGTAAACATAAATTCTGTTTTCTCCAACATAGGTGTGTCCGGTCCACGGCGTCATCCTTACTTGTGGGAACCAATACCAAAGCTTTAGGACACGGATGAAGGGAGGGAGCAAATCAGGTCACCTAAATGGAAGGCACCACGGCTTGCAAAACCTTTCTCCCAAAAATAGCCTCAGAAGAAGCAAAAGTATCAAACTTGTAAAATTTGGTAAAAGTGTGCAGTGAAGACCAAGTCGCTGCCCTACATATCTGATCAACAGAAGCCTCGTTCTTGAAGGCCCATGTGGAAGCCACAGCCCTAGTGGAATGAGCTGTGATTCTTTCGGGAGGCTGCCGTCCGGCATCTGATGATGCTTTTAATCCAAAAAGAGAGAGAGGTAGAAGTTGCTTTTTGACCTCTCCTTTTACCAGAATAAACAACAAACAAGGAAGATGTTTGTCTAAAATCCTTTGTAGCATCTAAATAGAATTTTAGAGCGCGAACAACATCCAAATTGTGCAACAAACGTTCCTTCTTTGAAACTGGTTTCGGACACAGAGAAGGTACGATAATCTCCTGGTTAATGTTTTTGTTAGAAACAACTTTTGGAAGAAAACCAGGTTTAGTACGTAAAACCACCTTATCTGCATGGAACACCAGATAAGGAGGAGAACACTGCAGAGCAGATAATTCTGAAACTCTTCTAGCAGAAGAGATTGCAACTAAAAACAAAACTTTCCAAGATAATAACTTAATATCAACGGAATGTAAGGGTTCAAACGGAACCCCCTGAAGAACTGAAAGAACTAAATTGAGACTCCAAGGAGGAGTCAAAGGTTTGTAAACAGGCTTAATTCTAACCAGAGCCTGAACAAAGGCTTGAACATCTGGCACAGCTGCCAGCTTTTTGTGAAGTAACACAGACAAGGCAGAAATCTGTCCCTTCAGGGAACTTGCAGATAATCCTTTTTCCAATCCTTCTTGAAGGAAGGATAGAATCTTAGGAATCTTAACCTTGTCCCAAGGGAATCCTTTAGATTCACACCAACAGATATATTTTTTCCAAATTTTGTGGTAAATCTTTCTAGTTACAGGCTTTCTGGCCTGAACAAGAGTATCGATAACAGAATCTGAGAACCCTCGCTTCGATAAGATCAAGCGTTCAATCTCCAAGCAGTCAGCTGGAGTGAAACCAGGTTCGGATGTTCGAACGGACCCTGAACAAGAAGGTCTCGTCTCAAAGGTAGCTTCCAAGGTGGAGCCGATGACATATTCACCAGATCTGCATACCAAGTCCTGCGTGGCCACGCAGGAGCTATCAAGATCACCGACGCCCTCTCCTGATTGATCCTGGCTACCAGCCTGGGGATGAGAGGGAACGGCGGGAACACATAAGCTAGTTTGAAGGTCCAAGGTGCTACTAGTGCATCCACTAGAGCCGCCTTGGGATCCCTGGATCTGGACCCGTAGCAAGGAACTTTGAAGTTCTGACGAGAGGCCATCAGATCCATGTCTGGAATGCCCCACAGCTGAGTGACTTGGGCAAAGATTTCCGGATGGAGTTCCCACTCCCCCGGATGCAATGTCTGACGACTCAGAAAATCCGCTTCCCAATTTTCCACTCCTGGGATGTGGATAGCGGACAGGTGGCAGGAGTGAGACTCCGCCCATAGAATGATTTTGGTCACTTCTTCCATCGCTAGGGAACTCCTTGTTCCCCCCTGATGGTTGATGTACGCAACAGTTGTCATGTTGTCTGATTGAAACCGTATGAACTTGGCCCTCGCTAGCTGAGGCCAAGCCTTGAGAGCATTGAATATCGCTCTCAGTTCCAGAATATTTATCGGTAGAAGAGATTCTTCCCGAGACCAAAGACCCTGAGCTTTCAGGGATCCCCAGACCGCGCCCCAGCCCATCAGACTGGCGTCGGTCGTGACAATGACCCACTCTGGTCTGCGGAATGTCATCCCTCGTGACAGGTTGTCCAGGGACAGCCACCAACGGAGTGAGTCTCTGGTCCTCTGATTCACTTGTATCTTCGGAGACAAGTCTGTATAATCCCCATTCCACTGACTGAGCATGCACAGTTGTAATGGTCTTAGATGAATGCGCGCAAAAGGAACTATGTCCATAGCCGCTACCATCAACCCGATCACTTCCATGCACTGAGCTATGGAAGGAAGAGGAACAGAATGAAGTATCCGACAAGAGTCTAGAAGCTTTGTTTTTCTGGCCTCTGTCAGAAATATCCTCATTTCTAAGGAGTCTATTATTGTTCCCAAGAAGGGAACCCTTGTTGACGGAGATAGAGAACTCTTTTCCACGTTCACTTTCCATCCGTGAGATCTGAGAAAGGCCAGGACGATGTCCGTGTGAGCCTTTGCTTGAGGAAGGGACGACGCTTGAATCAGAATGTCGTCCAAGTAAGGTACTACAGCAATGCCCCTTGGTCTTAGCACAGCTAGAAGGGACCCTAGTACCTTTGTGAAAATCCTTGGAGCAGTGGCTAATCCGAAAGGAAGCGCCACGAACTGGTAATGCTTGTCCAGGAATGCGAACCTTAGGAACCGATGATGTTCCTTGTGGATAGGAATATGTAGATACGCATCCTTTAAATCCACCGTGGTCATGAATTGACCTTCCTGGATGGAAGGAAGAATAGTTCGAATGGTTTCCATCTTGAACGATGGAACCTTGAGAAACTTGTTTAAGATCTTGAGATCTAAGATTGGTCTGAACGTTCCCTCTTTTTTGGGAACTATGAACAGATTGGAGTAGAACCCCATCCCTTGTTCTCTTAATGGAACAGGATGAATCACTCCCATTTTTAACAGGTCTTCTACACAATGTAAGAATGCCTGTCTTTTTATGTGGTCTGAAGACAACTGAGACCTGTGGAACCTCCCCCTTGGGGGAAGTCCCTTGAATTCCAGAAGATAACCTTGGGAGACTATTTCTAGCGCCCAAGGATCCAGAACATCTCTTGCCCAAGCCTGAGCGAAGAGAGAGAGTCTGCCCCCCACCAGATCCGGTCCCGGATCGGGGGCCAACATTTCATGCAGTCTTGGTAGCAGTGGCAGGTTTCTTGGACTGCTTTCCCTTGTTCCAGCCTTGCATTGGTCTCCAAGCTGGCTTGGCTTGAGAAGTATTACCCTCTTGCTTAGAGGACGTAGCACCTCGGGCTGGTCCGTTTCTACGAAAGGGACGAAAATTAGGTTTATTTTTTGCCTTGAAAGGCCGATCCTGAGGAAGGGCGTGGCCCTTACCCCCAGTGATATCAGAGATAATCTCTTTCAAGTCAGGGCCAAACAGCGTTTTCCCCTTGAAAGGAATGTTAAGTAGCTTGTTCTTGGAAGACGCATCAGCCGACCAAGATTTCAACCAAAGCGCTCTGCGCGCCACAATAGCAAACCCAGAATTCTTAGCCGCTAACCTAGCCAATTGCAAAGTGGCGTCTAGGGTGAAAGAATTAGCCAATTTGAGAGCATTGATTCTGTCCATAATCTCCTCATAAGGAGGAGAATCACTATCGACCGCCTTTATCAGCTCATCGAACCAGAAACATGCGGCTGTAGCGACAGGGACAATGCATGCAATTGGTTGTAGAAGGTAACCCTGCTGAACAAACATCTTTTTAAGCAAACCTTCTAATTTTTTATCCATAGGATCTTTGAAAGCACAACTATCCTCTATGGGTATAGTGGTGCGTTTGTTTAAAGTGGAAACCGCTCCCTCGACCTTGGGGACTGTCTGCCATAAGTCCTTTCTGGGGTCGACCAAAGGAAACAATTTTTTAAATATGGGGGGAGGGACGAAAGGAATACCGGGCCTTTCCCATTCTTTATTAACAATGTCCGCCACCCGCTTGGGTATAGGAAAAGCTTCTGGGAGCCCCGGCACCTCTAGGAACTTGTCCATTTTACATAGCTTCTCTGGGATGACCAACTTGTCACAATCATCCAGAGTGGATAATACCTCCTTGAGCAGAATGCGGAGATGTTCCAACTTAAATTTAAATGCAATCACATCAAGTTCAGCCTGTTGAGAAATGTTCCCTGAATCAGTAATTTCTCCCTCAGACAAAACCTCCCTGGCCCCATCAGACTGGGTTAGGGGCCCTTCAGAGATATTAGTATCAGCGTTGCCATGCTCTTCAGTATCTAAAACAGAGCAGCCGCGCTTACGCTGACAAGTGTTCATTCTGGCTAAAATGTTTTTGACAGAATTATCCATTACAGCCGTTAATTGTTGCATAGTAAGGAGTATTGGCGCGCTAGATGTACTAGGGGCCTCCTGAGTGGGCAAGACTCGTGTAGACGAAGGAGGGAATGATGCAGTACCATGCTTACTCCCCTCACTTGAGGAATCATCTTGGGCATCATTGTCATTATCACATAAATCACATTTATTTAAATGAATAGGAATTCTGGCTTCCCCACATTCAGAACACAGTCTATCTGGTAGTTCAGACATGTTAAACAGGCATAAACTTGATAACAAAGTACAAAAACGTTTAAAAATAAAACCGTTACTGTCACTTTAAATTTTAAACTGAACACACTTTATTACTGCAATTGCGAAAAAAACATGAAGGAATTGTACAAAATTCACCAAATTTTCACCACAGTGTCTTAAAGCCTTAAAAGTATTGCACACCAAATTTGGAAGCTTTAACCCTTAAAATAACGGAACCGGAGCCGTTTTAAACTTTAACCCCTTTACAGTCCCTGGTATCTGCTTTGCTGAGACCCAACCAAGCCCAAAGGGGAATACGATACCAAATGATGCCTTCAGAAAGTCTTTTCTAAGTATCAGAGCTCCTCACACATGCGACTGCATGCCATGCCTCTCAAAAACAAGTGCGCCACACCGGCGCGAAAATGAGGCTCTGCTTATGCTTTGGGAAAGTCCCTAAGTAATAAGGTGTCTAATACAGTGCCTGCCGATATTCTTATATCAAAATACCCAGATAAAATGATTCCTCAAGGCTAAATATGTGTTAATAATGAATCGATTTAGCCCAGAAAAGTCTACAGTCTTAATAAGCCCTTGTGAAGCCCTTATTTATGATCGTAATAAACATGGCTTACCGGATCCCATAGGGAAAATGACAGCTTCCAGCATTACATCGTCTTGTTAGAATGTGTCATACCTCAAGCAGCAAGAGACTGCATACTGTTCCCCCAACTGAAGTTAGTAGCTCTCAACAGTCCTGTGTGGAACAGCCATGGATTTTAGTTACGGTTGCTAAAATCATTTTCCTCATACAAACAGAAATCTTCATCTCTTTTCTGTTTCTGAGTAAATAGTACATACCAGCACTATTTCAAAATAACAAACTCTTGATTGAATAATAAAAACTACAGTTAAACACTAAAAAACTCTAAGCCATCTCCGTGGAGATGTTGCCTGTACAACGGCAAAGAGAATGACTGGGGTAGGCGGAGCCTAGGAGGGATCATGTGACCAGCT
Organism: Bombina bombina; assembly: GCF_027579735.1. Lineage (NCBI taxonomy): Eukaryota > Metazoa > Chordata > Amphibia > Anura > Bombinatoridae > Bombina > Bombina bombina. The sequence goes on along the minus strand of NC_069500.1, from coordinate 398,811,100 downwards.
TTGCTGGGCTCTTTGCCATTTCCTGTTGGGGAGGAGAATATCCCACAAGTAAGGATGACGCCGTGGACCGGACACACCTATGTTGGAGAAATACTTTTTTCTTATGGTATTTACATGATGTAATTATTTATTCCTGGGCTTGACAAATCCCAGTAACTAAGGAACCAAGACTAATTTTACCCACAGTTCCTAAATTTTGTGATTATTCTGCCAAAACACAAAACCCCTACCGAGCAAAGTTTAATCTTTTAAGTTATAAGATATGTATTCGGTACTTAAAGGGATAGTCTAGTCAAAAATAAACTTTCATGATTCAGATAGAGCATGCAACTTTAAGCAACTTTCTAATTTACTCCTATTATCAATTTCTCTTCATTCTCTTGGTATCTTTATTTAAAAAAACTGAAAAGTAAGCTTAGGAGCAGGCCCACTTTTAGTTCAGCACCTTGGTTGTGCTTGCTGATTGGATGGCTTCATTTAGACACTAATCAGCAACTGCTACCCAGGTGCTGAACCAAAAATTGTCCGGCTTCCAAACTTACATTCCTGCTTTTTAAAATAAAGATACAAAGAGAATGAAGAAAAATTGATAATAGGAGTAAATTAGAAAGTTGCTTAAAATTGCAAACTCTATCTGAATCATGAAAGTTTACTTTTGACTTGACTATCACTTTAAGTATTTAATTTATTCTCTTTGAATATGTTGTTTGCCTGGTATTCAAAAAACAAACTGTATGCACTAATGCAAGTTAAATACAACAGACAAATATAATATTGCATACAATATTCTCTTATAATTGGACTTAGATCCACTCTGTGGCCCTCTCTGCATTGGACAGCGGTGGTGCCGATCGTTGGTGGTGTGGGAGGGTTGGGAGGAAGGCGGGTGGGCGGCCCATTGCTGGTGGGGGGCAGGAGCGGGTGGGACCGCTACGCTACAAAAAAAAAAAATTAGAGCGAGTGAGGGGAATGGGGGGAGGGGGGAGGAGGGAGAGGGGGCTCCTATGGTAGAAAGTGGTGGAAAGGGTGGGAAAGCGATCTGGGAGGCGGGGTAAGGTAATGAGGGGGGGGCAGCTACACTACAATTTTTTTTTTTTTAAATAAATAAAAAAAAAACAAGTAATAAATAATGCAAACTGGAGGGGGGAGAGTTGGGGGGATCCTACACTGCAGAAAATATATTTTAAAAAAAGCCTTTTATTTTCATATTGGCAGACTTTCTGCCAGTACTTAAGATGGGGGTGACCTTTGGGGGGGTGGGGGACAGAAGAGAGCTGTTTGAGAGGGTTCAGGGAGGGATCAGGGGGTGAGATGTGACAGGTGGGAGGGTAATCTATACACTAAAGCTAAAATTAACCTTACAAGTTACCTAATTAACCCCTTCACTGCTGGGCATAATACAAGTGTGGTGCGCAGCTGCAATTAGCAGCCTTCTAATTAAGAAGTAATGCCAAATCATATATGTTTGCTATTTCTGAACAAAGGGGATCCCAGAGAAGTATTTACAACCATTTGTGCCATAATTGCACAAGCTGTTTGTAAATAATTTCAGTGAGAAACCTAAAGTTTGTGAAAAAGTTAACGATTATTTTTATTTGATCGCATTTGGCGGTGAAATGGTGGTATGAAATATACCAAAATGGGCCTAAGTCAATACTTGGGTTGTCTACTAAAAAACAAATATATAGTTTTGATAGGTAAATATAAAAAGGCTTTATTTCTGTTTACATGTAGTGATGGCAAAAATGCTAAAAATTCTCTGGTCTTTTGGGGAAGTTTTAGCCTGAAATGCCCGGTCCTTAAGGGGTTAAGAAAGGATATCAAGAGAATGAAGCAAATTAGATAATAGAAGTAAATTGGAAAGTGAAGCAAACTAAATAATAGAAGTACATTGGAAAGTTGTTGAAAACTGCATGTTCTTTCTAAACCATGAAAGAAAAAAATTGTGTTTCATGTCCCTTTAAATGTTCTTTTGCACTTTAGATAAGTAGTATCTTCATCTATCCACAACAACAAATTAGAAATTCATTTAAAACTGCATGCGCTATTTGAATCACAAAAGAAAAATTTTGGGTTTCATACCTCATTAAAGGGACATGAAACCCAAAATTTGTCTTTCAGGATTCAGATAGAGCCTACAATTTAATTTTTTTTCCCAAAGTACTTCTATTATCAAATTTTCACTCTCATGGTATTCTTTATTAAAGAGAAAAATTAGGTGGGTAGCGTGCATGTGTGTGAAACACCACATGACAGCAAACACTGCTGCCATCTAGTGCTCTTGCAAATGTTTTTATATACTGTTAAAAGTATTCTTGCATAACTGCTGCCATATATTGCTCCAGTGCACACTCCTTAGCCTACCTACCTGCTTTTTCGACAAAATATACCAAGAAAATTAAGTACATTTGATAATAGATGTAAATTGGAAACTTTTTAAACTTGTACTCTCTATCTGAATCATAAAATAAATATTTTAGGTTATATATCCCTTTAACTCTTTTCTTTGAACATAGTTTTCTTTCTCTAGATTGTCAGTAAATCCCTTAAAGGGCCATAAAAGACATTGGTATGCTGCAGCTGTAAGCAGTTCCTTTAATATATGTTAATAGTCCTAATATTTCTATTCTATTGACCCTTTTACGTAATAAGAAAATATTTTATTTAAAGGCAAGTCTTCTGAGTTTAGAACAGGTTTCAGCTATATCAGCTGAATATTAACCAAGTCAGCTTTAAAGCAAATATGAAATGAAAATCTTCAAATGATTTACTCCATATAGATAGTGACATAATTAAACAAAACTATCTTACTGACTAGGTTATCTGGAGGTGGTAGTGTCCATACAAAATGCATAAAGAGAAAATGAAACTAATATAGAACAAAGGGCCAATGTGAGTGACAATCTTAATTCCTTTATACACATAGGCGGTCATTAAGAGAAAGGTGACTTTTAAATAATGTTTGGCCCTGGATATGACTATAGGGGACTGTATGGTTTTGTATTCTAAGTGTATCATAAAAACCATTGCAACCACAGAAAAAAACATAGGAAGCACTTCTATCCTACCTCATCATTGATGACCTCAGACTGTTCTTCCTCCTCTTCTTCTTCCAAATCCAAATCATTTTGTCGGAGATAACCTTGGAGGCCCATGGTGGGTTTTTTCTTAAAGGCCAAAAAATCCATCATGTTTCCCTGAAAGTGCTGCAGGAAAAACAACTCAATCAGATACTCTTTAAATGCTTCCTTTAGACCTTTCATAGTTTTGTGGTGATGCTCCAAGCACTGCTTCCTCATCCGAGCATCTTCTTGAGTTGCAGGAGGGATCTCCTCCAGCTTCTTACTCTGTTTCTTCAGTGTAGTACTTATAGCTGGTGTATGAGGAAGACTAGACAATCCCTGTGGACCAGTGGCTCGTGAAGGACTTGTTGGAGGTGGAGGTGAAGTTAACCCAAAGGTTGAGGTTCCAGCCACACCGGCTATCATCCCTCCAGATGTCCGATCAAAACTGATAGTTCTGCCTAGCTGTTGGCTGTGTAGTACCTGCTGCTGCTGAATAAGCTGGCCCTGAATAATACTGCTGATCTGTGGTGGTAAATTTGTAGTTGTTATGTGACTAGGAGTAGTAAGAGTAGGCATATTTGCGCCACTTGCCACAGGGCTTTGAGGTCCCAGATGATGAATAGTGCCACCAGTCTGAGAATGTGGCTGTGACAGTCTCCGTTCCCTCATGCTTGCCTGTGTTGTGCCAGATGGAAGTTGTACTGGTGCTGTGGTTCCTTGTGCAAGCTGTGCAATTCCAGAGCCCTCTTGAAAAACAAAGTGCCCACCATTTGATGGACTCAAGCTGATCTGTCTCACCAGTACACTAGCATCAACAAATCCACGTGTTGGACTCTGGCTACACATACCTAAACTGGCTCCAGCAGTCCCAGTTCTTACTCCTTGCAGTGTTTGGATTGGAACAGCATTGGGTTGTGTAGGACTTTGAGTCTGGACCTGTTGTGACATTGGGGAAGTAACTTGGATATAGGACGGTGATCCATGTTCAAACCTTCTTGGCTGGTTGCTAAATTGGAAACCAGGTGAGGCAGGATTGGGGATTGGCAGTGGAGTCAAAGTTATTTGCTGGTTTCCTGCCACAACCTGACCCACATTTTGCAGGGTAATATTTACATTCTGACCAGCTACAGGATTCCTGCTCATTATGAGCTGCTGTATTTGAAAACTGGGAGACTGGGGTCCAGAGGAACTGACAGCCGGAGCATATGATTGTGCAGGAGACTGTGGTAAATTTGTCTGCAAGGATGGCTCTTCACCCTCATTACCAGTGAAGGATCTGGATCTTTGGAGCTGCCGGGGAGTGCTTGGGGCTCCATTGCCATGATGCATTGTTACCTTTGTAGAATTTTTGAATTTGAACACTTTATTAGAAAAAGGAAAGAAACAAAAGCAATAATAGATAACTATTTAATAAGTTCAGTTTGCAGAAATTCAAAGATAATCAACAGCCTATTCAGTATAATTCACTTCACATTCATTCCAATTTTAGACCTTAGATTTACTTATTTTATTTTCCCGTTGTGCTACATCTACTTTTTAATACTTAAAGGGATACTGAACCCAAATGATTTCTTTCATGATTCAGATAGAGCATGCAATTTTAAGCAACTTTCTAATTTACTCCTATTATTATTTTTTCTTCATTCTCTTAGTATCTTTATTTGAAAAAAAGCAGGAATGTAAGCATAGGAGCCAACCCATTTTTTGTTCAGAACCCTGGATAGCACTTGCTGATTGGTGGCTAAATGAAGCCACCAATCAGCAAGCGCTACCTAGGTGCTGAACCAAAGATGGGCCGACTCGTAAGCTGAACGCAATTTTTGTTTCATGATTCAGATAGAGCGTAAAATTTTAAGCAATTTTCTAATTTACTCCTATTATCAATTTTTCTTTGTTCTCTTGCTAACTTTATTTTAAAAGCAGGAATGTAAATCTTACTAGCCAGACAATTTTAGGTTCAGCACCATGGATAGCGCTTGCTTATTGGAGGCTTATATTTACCCACCAATAAGCAAGCATAACCCAGGTTCTCAACCAAAAATGGGACGGCTCAAATGCGTTACATTCCTGCTTTTTAAATAAAGATAGCAAGAGAACGAAGAAAATTTGATAATAGGAGTAAATTAGAAAGTTGCTTAAAATTGCATGTTCTATCTGAATTATGAAAGAAAAAAAATGGGTTCAGCATCCCTTTAACTATTTGTGTTGAAGTCAATATTTTATTACTTCAAATATTTAACATCCAAAAACAAATGCTTAAAAAATACAAACAAGCTTGGCTGATTTCATTTACCTAAATTGTTACAAAACACTGTAAATCACCTAAAGCCAATTTGTTCTGCAGTGAAACTGTCCCTTCTGTGGAGCTTTATTTTGGGGTTAGATGTTGTACTTCAAAGTCCATATGTATGGTTTGTATATGTTACCTACATTGATAATGGAATAAAATAATTGTGTGATGGAAAAATCAGCTGCTTTAATTAAAGGGACACTGAACCCAAATTTTTTCTTTCGTGATTCAGATAGAGCATGACATTTGAAGCAACTTTCTAATTTACTCCTATTATCAAATGTTCTTCATTCTCTTGGTATCTTTATTTGAAATGCAAGAATGTAAGTTTAGATGCCAGCCCATTTTTGGTGAACAACCTGGGTTGTTCTTAATGATTGGTGGATAAATTCATCCACCAATAAAAAAAAATGCTGTCCAGAGTCCTGAACTCATTAAAAAGCTTAGATGCCTTCTTTTTCAAATAAAGATAGCAAGAGAACGAAGAAAAATTGAAAATAGGAGTAAATTAGAAAGTTGCTTAAAATTGCCTGCTCTATCTGAATCATGAAAGAAATAATTTGGGTTCAGTGTCCCTTTAACTTACCACATACAAAGCCATTACTTTGAGAAAAACATAAAATATTAAAGACAAGGTGAAAACTGACGACATAAAATACATGCAGATCAGCTCAGTGAACACTGGACCCGCGTATCCCAAAGAGCATACGAGGTGACAGCGAGCATCCTACAGTAGATGACACTAAGGGATGCTGCACCCATTGTAGAAAAGTATAGGCAACGCACGGGAATGTGATCGCAGGCCGTAAGCCTTAACAGCAGGTGACAGCTCGGGGACACATAGGGGATGGACATCAGTTGGCAGGTGACAGACAGCCTATAAGCGCAGTGAGGCCGGGAGGGGGCAGTGCAGGCCCCGGTCTAAAAAGGCCCAAGCTCGGTGACATGAGCAGCACCACGGACAGCAGCTAATCGAGTTCCGGTGTGGCCCCTCCCCCATGCCCTCCTCTTAAAATATTGCCGACCAAGCTCACCTGTCTACCCCATCAGGTACCAGTACCACCGATCTCGACTGTCAACAGTGATCTACGGAAACCCGAAGGGGACAACAAACAAGGAGAACATACGCATGCGCAGTAAAATGAGAAAACAAAGACTTCAGCCGAGCTCTCGGAGGACCAGTTATTTTGTCTGCGTAGTGATTGGATGTTAAATAGACGATGCGATGAAGGAGCAAATAGGGAAATGCGATAATAGTCTTGCTTAGTCGGTGAAACGTATGCTAAATCTTTCTAGGAAAGCTGCAAATGTGCAGTGTTTATGTTATTTAACATTTATTTCACTTTAGTTGGGAATCTAGCAGTTCATAATGTCTACTGCAGTTGTACTCAACCGTGTTTTTTTAGTTTTTTTTATGTCTCCTAAAATATTATAATGGAAGAAAACATGATTTTTGTATATACTGACAAATTCCTATCTTCTAAATTTGCACAATATGAAGTGAAATATGATTCTAGGCAATGCAGGGCTAGTTTACAAGTGTGCACAGGTTAAATTGTGCTTGTACTAAAACGAATTAAAAGGGTGAATGACAAAATGGAATGCCCATAGAATTTAATGGGATGTAAAATTAAAAGTGTTGAAGCAACAAAACTATGAGACATGTTTACCAGATATGTTCCCCAGGCACAGTAGCATATTCTCAAAGTGAGATTACTTCAAATTATCATTATAGCTGCTTTCTATGGAATGACAAGGGTGAATGGCACAATTGAATGCCCATAGACTATAATATGATTACATTTAGTGCCATAGCAACAAAAAATATGAGACACATCAAATAGATATTTACCAGATATGTTCCCCAGGTACAGTAGCATATTCTGAAAGTGAGATTATGTCAGATTATAGGGGTGTGGGTAAAAGCCGGATCCATGCCTGAATTAGACAGATACACACAAATTTAAGTGACTGTTTTCCACACAAACACATCCAGACACTTCTGGATCATAGAAACATAGATTTTGACGGCAGATAAGAGCCATAGGCCCAGCAAGTCTGCCCGACCTTACCTAACAGTATAAAGTTATCTAGTTCGTAGGATAGCCCTATGCTTGTCCCATGCATTTTTAAAGTCCCCTCACAGTGTTTGTTGCTACTACCTCTTGAGGAAGTTTATTCCATAAATCAATCACTCTTTCTGTAAAGAAGTGCTTCCTCAAATTACTCCTGAATCTACTACCCTTTAGCTTGAGCTCATGACCCCTTGTTCTTGAATTTTCCATTTTATGTAAAATACCCACAGCCTCAGTTTTACTAAACCCTTTAATGTACTTGAAAGTTGCTATCATATCACCTCTTTCCCTTCTCTCCTCTAAGCTATACATATTTAGGTCATTGAGCCTATCCTGGTAAGTTTTATTTTTTAGACCATGTACCATTTTGGTAGCCCTCCTTTGCACAGATTCAAGTTTGTTAATATCCTTCTGAAGATATGGCCTCCAGAACTGCACACAATACTCAAGATGAGGCCTAACTAATGATCTATAAAGTGGCATAAGAACCTTACTATTTTTGCTGCAAATACCTCTACCAATACATCCAAGCATTCTGCTAGCCTTACTCGCTGCATTACTACATTGTTTACTAAGTTTTAAATCATCTGAAATAATAATTCCCAAGTCCTGTTCCTCATCTGTAACAGTCAGTAAAGTGTCATTAAGTCTGTAATTAACATTTGGATTTTTCTTCCCTAAATGCATTATTTTACACTTTGCTGTGTTAAACTTTAGATCCCAGTCGTTTGTCCAATCCTCCAATTGTTGTATATCACTTCTCATTTTGTCTACCCCCCCTGGAACATCCACTCTGTTGCAAATTTTTGTATCATCTGCAAAGAGACATACTTTCCCCTGTAGCCCTTTGCTGATATCGCAGATAAATATGTTAAACAAAACAGGCCCAAGAACTGACCCCTGAGGAACACCACTAGTAACAGCCCCCTCTGCTGAATGAACTCCATTTACTAAGACACTTTGTTTTCTGTCCTTAAGCCAGCATTCCACCCAGTTCACAATTTTTGAATCTAGACCAAGGAGATATAGTTTGTGAATAAGTTTATTGTGTGGGACGGTGTCAAATGCTTTGCTGAAATCTAGATATGCTACATCAACTGCTCCTCCCTTGTCTAATACTTTTGTTACATAATCAAAGAAGTCAATTAGATTAGTCTAACATGATCTCCCTGAAGTAAAACCATGCTGATTTTGGTCCTCTAAATTGTTTGTCTTTATGTAAGTCATAATTCTTTCTTTTAAGAGGCTTTCCATTAATTTCCCTACTACTGAAGTTAAACTAACTGGCCTGTAGTTGCCAGATTCTTCTCTACTGCCCTTTTTATGAAGAGGTATTACATTTGCTATTCTCCAATCATCTGGGACAGCTCCTGTTAATAGTGACTGATTAAACAGATCAGTTAATGGGACAGTTAGCACTGATCGAAGTTCTTTTAAAAACCTTGGATGAATATTATCAGGACCCACTGCCTTTGTAACATTTATTTTTGATAATGCTAACAAAACCTCATCCTCTGTAAAAAGATTACTGTTAAGCTTGTTTCTATTTTGCGTAGCATCCCTTAATGTAGACATTGTATCTTCACAATCTTTAGTGAAAACAGAACAGAAGTAATCATTGAGACAGTCTGCAATCTGCTTATCTCCTTCTATTATTCTACCATCAACTGATTTCAATTTTACTATTCCTACCTTATTTTTTCTTCTTTCACTGATATATCTAAAGAATGTTTTGTCCCCATGTTTTACTGACTGTGCTATCTTCTCTTCTGCATGAGCTTTAACCTTCCTAATTAACTGCTTAGTCTTTTTTTGTTGGAGTCTCCATATTTTCATATCATCATCTGTTTGTGTGTGTCTGTAATTTTTATAAGCTATCTTTTTTGTCTTTACAGCATGTGCTACTTCTTTGGAAAACCAAATTGGTTTCCGCTTTCTTTTACTTTTACAGACATGTCTAATACAGTGTGCGGTTGCATCTAAAATGGCACCTTTCACAAATTCCCACTGTTCTTGAACCCCTGTAATAAGAGTTTTCCCCTTTAAATAGTTTTTTAGGTATTCTCCCATTAATGAAAAATCTGCCGTCCTAAAGTCTAAAACTTTTGTTTTAGTCTGGGTGGACAGTTCCTGAACATGAATACTAAACCAAACAGATTGATGATCACTGGATCCTAAGTTCTCACCTACAGACACATCTGAAACTGTATCACTGTTTGTAAGTATTAGATCTAATATAGCTTCCTTACGAGTTGGTTCCTTGACTAATTGTTCAAGTGATTCCCCTAGCAGAGATTCAAGAATATACCTGCTTCTAGCCGATCTAGCAGAAGGAATCTTCCAGTCTATATCTGGCAAATTAAAGTCCCCCAGTACTATAACCTTCATGGTCATTTTGGTTATTTCATCTAATAACAGATTGTCCAGTTTTTCATCCTGCAATGGAGGCCTATATACAACCCCTATTCTAAAAACATTTTTATCTCCAATTTCCAAAGTCACCCAAATACTTTCCACCTCATCATTTGTTCCTACAATTTCAGTAACCTTTATATTTTCATTTACATACAAAGCAACTCCTCCACCTTTCTTTCCTACTCTGTTCTTTTTAAATAACCTGTATCCAGGTATGACTATGTCCCAGTCATGCAAATCATTGTACCATGTTTCTGTTATAGCTACTAAATCCAAGTTGTCCCTAGTCATTATTGAAATGAGTTCAGGTAATTTATTTCCTAAGCTGCGAGCATTTGTGCTCATGGCACGAAGAATTTTTCTACTAGAATTTCTAGAATTGTTACTTGGACTAACAGTTTTGGCATGCTGTGGGGGGCAGGTGGATATATTAATGCTACCCCCCTTTATTAGTTCAAATGATTTCTAATAAAGTATTTGAACTCCTCTCCCAGATACTCTGTTCCTTTAGCATCCAAATGCAAGCCATCTCTCCTAAATAACCTAGTATCTTTCCAAACAGAGCTATAATGGCCAATAAAAGCAAATCCTCGTTCCCTGCACCACTTATCTAACCAAGAATTAAATGTTGTTATCCGCTCCATCTTTCCTGCTTCCTGGTCATACACAGGTAAAATAGCAGAAAATGATAGAGTTGATGCCACAGTCTCTAAAAGATTACCTAGGTCACAAAACTCTTTCTGAACAGCACAACATGATTTGTTCCTAAATGTACAAACACATCTAACTCACTTCCCTTTCCTGCTGCCTTAACAATTCTCAAAATACGATTCTTATCCCTGTGAGCAGTAGCTCCTGGAAGACATCTAACATTTCCATCAACATTTTACTGCAAAACATTTGGGTTCTTTCAGAACCAGTACTTTTTTACAGAAAAACAGCCGGATCCTGCCGGATCCATGTCTAATTTAGACAAATACACACAAATTAAAATGTTTTCCACACAAACACATACAGACACTTCTGTATCCAACAACATTTTACTGCAAAACTTTTAGGTCCTTTCAGAACCAGCACTTTTTTACGACAAGGAAGTTGGTTTCTTATTAAAGCTGTTTCTTATTTGTGAAATTCTGTTTCTTATTCATGGAAGTTGGTTTCTTATTCAAATTTTTTGTCAGACTGCTTTAACCCCTTAATGACAACTGACGTACCAGGTACGTCATGCATTAACAAGCAGTTAATGACAATAGACGTACCTGGTACGTCAGTTGTCTAACAGAGTGCTGGAAGTGATCACAATCACTTCCAGCAGCTCTGAGGGTATTGCAGTGATGCCTCAATATGGAGGCATCCTGCAATACCCCTTTACAAAACTCTGATGCAGAGAGAGACACTTTGTAGCCCTCTCTGCACCGGTAGTGATGGTGCCGATGGTGCCTTTGTCCGGTGGGAGGAGGGAGCGTGTGCGCGCGCGTGCACGATGCGCGCGTACACGTGCATGGATGTGCGTGGGCGCGCGTGCACGTGCACATGCGCGCATTAGCCACACTGACACCAATGAAAAAGGAAGGGGAAAAAAAGTTTTTTGGTTTTTTTTACATTTAAAAGGATCTGGGAGGGGGAGGGGTGGGGGTATTGTGGGGGGGCTGCTACACTACAGAAATAATTAAACATACAAATAAAAGTTATAAATAAAATTAAAATAGTTTGGTTTGTGGGGCCAAACTGGGTACTGGCAGACAGCTGCCAGTACCCAAGATGGCGGTAATTAGGTAGGGCAGAGGGTTAGAGAGCTGGAGGGGGGATCAGGGAGGTTGGTGCTAAGGCAGGGGTCCATCACAACTAAAATATTTTATAATTTTTATTTAAAAAAAAAAAAAACTTTTATTTAGTACTGGCAGACTTTCTGCCAGTACTTAAGATGGCGGTAACAATTGTGGGGTGGGGGAGGGAAGAGAGCTGTTTGGGAGGGATCAGGGGGTGGGATGTGTCAGGTGGGAGGCTGATCTCTAAAATTAACCCTGCAAGCTCCCTACAAGCTACCTAATTTAACCCCTTCACTGCTGGGCATAATTCACGTGTGGTGCGCAGCAGCATTTAGCGGCCTTCTAATTACCAAAAAGCAACGCCAAAGCCATATAAATCTGCTATTTCTGAACAAAGGGGATCCCAGAGAAGCTTTTACAACAATTTCTGCCATAATAGCACAAGCTGTTTGTAAATAATTTCAGTGAGAAACCTAAAATTGTGAAAAATGTAAAGTTTTTTTTTTTATTTGCTCGCATTTGGCGGTGAAATGGTCGCATAAAATATACCAAAATAGGCCTAGATCAATACTTGGGGTTGTCTACTACACTACACTAAAGCTAAAATTAACCCTACAAGCTCCCTACAAGCTCCCTAATTAACCCCTTCACTCCTGGGCATAAAACACGTGTGGTGCGCAGCGGCATTAAGCGGCCTTCTAATTACCAAAAAGCAACCACAAAGCCATATAAGTCTGTTATTTCTAAAAAAGGGGATCCCAGAGAAGCATTTACAACCATTTGTGCCATAATTGCAGAAGCTGTTTGTAAATAATTTCAGTGGGAAACCTAAAGTTTGTGACAAAATTTGTGAAAAAGTGAACTTTTTTTTTTATTATTATCGCATTTGGCGGTGAAATGGTGGCATGAAATATACCAAAATGGGCCTAGATCAATACTTTGGGATGTCTTCTAAAACAAAATATATACATGTCAAGGGATATTCAGGTATTCCTGACAGATATCAGGGTTCCAAAGTAACTAGCGCTAATTTTGAAAAAAAGTGGTTTGGAAATAGCAAAGTGCTACTTGTATTTATTGCCCCATAAATTGCAAAAAAAGCAAAGAACATGTAAACATTGGGTATTTCTAAACTCAGGACAAAATTTATAAGCTATTTAGCATGGGTGTTTTTTGGTGATTGTAGATGTGTAACAGATTTTGGGGGTCAAAGTTAGAAAAAGTGTGTTTTTTTCCATTTTTTCCTCATATTTTATCTTTTTTTTTTTTAGTAAATTATAAGATATGATGAAAATAATGGTATCTTTAGAAAGTCCATATAATGACGAGAAAAACGGTATATAATATGTGTGGGTACAGTAAACGAGTAAGAGGAAAATTACAGCTAAACGCAAACACTGCAGAAATGTAAAAATAGCCATTGTCATTAAGGGTAAGAAAATTGAAAAATGGTCCGGTCATTAAGGGGTTAAAATAAAAAAATAGGTTTTATTTAAATAATAATATGATTCATATAATGTAGTTACACAGAGGTGGAATCCCTTTATACAACAATTGGATATACAAACTGGGAAAAAAGGGCATATGTTGGCACCAATACAAATATTACTATTTTGAATAAGTAACTAATATTTTCAAAGGGTTAATTACCATTGGGCCACTGATTTCACTATAATTATATACAGGGTAGATCCACCTTCATGACATGCAATTGTTTTTAGCCTGGGCACAGAAATTGATGCCAACCCTGGCATAGTTGCTGTAATTCTCATTTTTGAATAAGTAACTGATATTTTCAAAGGGTTAATAACCCAGCGGCCACTGATTTCACTATGAATATATACAGGGTATATCCCCTTCCATGACATGCAATTGTTTTTAGCCTGGCCCAATGGTGTTTTGGGCACAGAAATTGATGCCAACCCTGGCATAGGTGCTCTAATTCTTATATTAGAATAAGTAACTGATATTTTCAAAGGGTTAATAACCATTGGGCCACTGATTTCACTATGAATATATACAGGGTGGATCCCCCTTCATGATATGCAATTGTTTTTAGCCTGGCTCAATGGCGTTTTGGGCACAAATTGATTCCAACCCTGGCATAGGTGCTGTAATTTTCATTTTTGAATATGTAACTGATATATTCAAAGGGTTAATAACCATTCAGCCACTGATTTCACTATGAATATATACAGGTTATTTCCCCCTCCATGACATGCAATTGTTTTTAGCCTGGCCCAATGGTGTTTTGGGCACAGAAATGAATGCCAACCCTGGCATATGTGCTCTAATTCTTATATTAGAATAAGTAACTGATATTTTCAAATGGTTAATAACCATTGGGCCACTGATTTAACTATGAATATATACAGGGTATATCCCCCTCCATGACATGCAATTGTTTTTAGCCTGGCCCAAATGTGTTTTGGGCACAGAAATTGATGCCAATCCTGGCATAGGTGCTCTAATTCTCATTTTTGAATAAGTAACTGATATTTTCAAAGGGTTAATTACCATTGGGCCACTGATTTCACTATGAATATATACAGGGTAGATCTCCCTCCATGACATGCAATTGTTTTTAGCCTAGCCCAATGGTGTTTTGGGCACAGAAATTGATGCCAATCCTGGCATAGGTGCTCTAATTCTTATTTTTTAATAAGTAACTGATATTTTCAAAGTGTTAATGACAATTGGGCCACTTATTTCACTATGAATATATACAGGGAAGACCCCCCTCCTTGACATGCAATTGTTTGTAGCCTGGCCCAATGGTGTTTTGGGCACACAAAAAATGATGCCAACACTGGCATATGTGCTGTAATTACCATTTTTTAATAACTGAAAATTTTAAAAGAACAAGAGAGGCGCCTGTGTGTATCAGTAATAATATAATATGTTCACCAACTATGATCCCTAATCAGGGTACTCACATTTGTGAAGAGCACTCAGGCAGTGCTATTAGGTACAGACTGGATATTTAACAGCGAACCAGCTCACTGATTAGCCTGGATATAGGAATGAGATATCATCAGAGTCTGGAGAGAGAAAACAGACAGGGCGCCTGTGTGTACCAGTAGTATAACCAGGTAGGGTCAGTGTATATATCCCTAGTCAGGGTACTCACATTTATGAAGAGCACTCAGACAGTGCTATCAGAGGCAGACTGGATGTTCAACAGTGACCCAGTTCACTGGACCTATCGATAGCAGGAACACAGGAACCCAGATACTCTCGAGTCTCAGTAGTGATGAATACTAAAAAGTGCTAAATAGATGCTGCAGTATATGCAGCCAAGGGCTCCCTTGGGGAGTGGTAGATAGTAGATAGATGAGTAAGGCAAGTATGGTCCCTATGTTAAATAAAATTATATAAAAAAGATTTATTAAAATTCAAAATGTATATAAAAACAAAAAGAACCATAAGGTAGAGAATGCTAGCTACCCTCCTTTTGAAGGGTTAATAGCCACTGATTTCACTATGAATATATACAGGGTAGATCCCCCTCCATGACATGCAATTGTTTTTAGCCTGACCCAATGGCATAGGTGCTCTAATTCTCATTTTTTAATAAGTAACTGATATTTTTAAAGGGTTAATAACCATTGAGCCACTGATTTCACTATGAATATTGAAAATATGTTACCTATTCAAAAATAATAATTACAGCACCAATGCCAGTGTTGGCATCAATTTCTGTGCCCAAAACACCATTGGGCCAGGCTAAAAACAATTGCATGTCATGGAGGGGGATCTACCCTGTAATATTCATAGTGAAATAAGTGGCCCAATGGTTATTAACCCTTTGAAAATATCTGTTACTTATTCAAAAATTGTAATTTCAGCACCAATGCCAGTGTTGGCATCAATTTCTGTGCCCAAAACACCATTGGGCCAGGCTAAAAACAAATGCATATCATGGAGGGGGGTCTACCTTGTATATATTCATAGTGAAATCAGTGGCCTAATGGTTATTAACCCTTCGAAAATATCTGTTACTTATTCAAAAATGGTAATTACTGTCAGGGTGCCAGGAATCAGACTGAGACGAGAAGTGCAAAAATAATCACGCCTTTATTAATATCAAAAAATAATAAAAAGTCCACAAGTCAAATAACAAGCCAGGAATCAAAACCAGAGCTGGTAGTCAGACAAGCCGAGTCAGGATCCAAAGCGAGTAGTCAGACGAGCCGGAATCAGGAACAAGGAGAACAGCAGAGTCAGGAACAAGCCAGGGATCAGGAACCAGGAAGGACGTCAGACAGCCAGGTAATACACAGGAGCTCTCACAAACAGGTCTGAGACAACGCAAGGGCAAAGCATACTGAACAGAGGCCCTTTAAATAATAAGTGATGACATCACAATTCTGACACTGCATCCTGTCTCACATGGATGATGTAAACCAGTCTGGCCATAAAAGGAAGTGCAGGAAGTGAGCAGCATCCCCCACAATGCACCATAGTCAGGAAGAGAGGTGAGTAAAATGGCTGCCAGCAGCACATGGCAAACAAGTCAGGAAAAAACCCTAACAATTACAGCACCAATGCCCGTGTTGGCATTAATTTCTGTGCCTAAAACACCATTGGGCCAGGCTAAAAACAATTGCATGTCATGGAGGGGGAATCTACCCTGTATATATTCATAGTGAAATTAGTGGCCCAATGGTTATTAACCCTTTAACCCCTTAATGACCGCAGCACTTTTCCATTTTCTGTCCGTTTGGGACCAAGGCTATTTTTACATTTCTGCGGTGTTTGTGTTTAGCTGTAATTTTCCTCTTACTCATTTACTGTACCCACACATATTATATACCGTTTTTCTCGCCATTAAATGGACTTTCTAAAGATACCATTATTTTCATCATATCTTATAATTTACTATAAAAAATTTTATAAAATATGAGGAAAAAATTGAAAAAAACACACTTTTTTAACTTTGACCCTCAAAATCTCCTACACTTCAAAAACTACCAAAAAACTCCCATGCTAAATAGTTTCTAAATTTTGTCCTGAGTTTAGAAATACTCAATGTTTACATGTTCTTTGCTTTTTTTTGCAAGTTATAGGGCAATAAGTACAAGTAGCACTTTGCTATTTCCAAAAAATTTTTAAAAAAATTAGCGATAGTTACATTGGAACACTGATATCTGTCAGGAATCCCTGATTAACCCTTCACATATATATATTTTTTAAAAGAACACAACCTAAGGTATTAAACATGGGGTATTTTGACTCTTTCCATGCAACTATTTTACCACCAATCTATGCCAAAGTTTGAAAAAAAAAAAAAAAAGTGGTGATTTTTTGACAAAATAGCAATTCAAGAATACATTTACTGAGAACGCTAAGGGTTACTGCCAAATAACACCCCAATATGTCTTCAGCAGCATCTCCTGAGTACAGTGATACCACCCATGTATAGGTCTGTTGGGTTCTCTGGGGGCTAAAAGGCCTTATTTTTAGGGGGCGCATTCCAGTTTTTTAATTTGGAATTTTCACATCTGTCGTCATGCACCCATGTCCTATTTGGGACATTTCTGAAGCCGGACAATGCAAATTACCCCCATCAAACCATATATTTTTAAAAAGTAGACACCCTAGGGTATTTCAAATGCTGGTATTTTAACACTTTGCATGCACTAATTCAACCACCAGTCTTTGTCAAACTTTTGGGTAGTCATTTTGGTGTGTTATTTTTCACACGCATTGTACTTTAGGCATGGATTCTCAGTTCCTGTTATATGTTACTGACCAAAAACACCTCAATATGTGTTCAACAACAACTTCTGAGTACAGTGATACCCCCCATGTATAGGTGTGTCGGGTTCTCTGGGGGCTAAAAGGCCTTAATTTTAGGGGGCGCATTCCAGTTTTTCAACTTGGAATTTTCATATCTGTCATCATGCACCCATGTCCTATTTGGGACATTTCTGAAGCCGGCCAATGTAAATTACCCCCATCAAACCATATATTTTTGAAAAGTAGACACCCTAGGGTATTTCAAATGCTGGTATTTTAACACTTTCCATGCACTAATTCAACCACTAGTCTTTGTCAAACTTTTAGGTAGTCATTTTTTTGCATTATTTTTCACACACATTGTACTTTAGGCATATATTCTCAGTCCCTGTTATGTGTTACTGCCAAAAAAAAACTCAATATGTATTCAACAACATCTCCTGAGTACAGTGATACCCCCCATGTATAGGTGTGTCGGGTTCTCTGGGGGCTAAAAGGCCTTAATTTTAGGGGGGGCATTCCAGTTTTTCAACTTGGAATTTTCACATCTGTCATCATGCACCCATGTCCTATTTGGGACATTTCTGAAGCCGGCCAATGTAAATTACCCCCATCAAACCATATATTTTTGAAAAGTAGACACCCTAGGGTATTTCAAATGCTGGTATTTTAACACTTTCCATGCACTAATTCAACCACTAGTCTTTGTCAAACTTTTAGGTAGTCATTTTTTTGCATTATTTTTCACACACATTGTACTTTAGGCATATATTCTCAGTCCCTGTTATGTGTTACTGCCAAAAAAAACCTCAATATGTATTCAACAACATCTCCTGAGTACAGTGATACCCCCCATGTATAGGTGTGTCGGGTTCTCTGGGGGCTAAAAGGCCTTAATTTTAGGGGGCGCATTCCAGTTTTTCAACTTGGAATTTTCACATCTGTCATCATGCACCCATGTCCTATTTGGGACATTTCTGAAGCCGGCCAATATAAATTACCCCCATCAAACCATATATTTTTGAAAAGTAGACACCCTAGGGTATTTCAAATGCTGGTATTTTAACACTTTCCATGCACTAATTCAGCCACTAGTCTTTGTCAAACTTTTAGGTAGTCATTTTTTTGCATTATTTTTCACACACATTGTACTTTAGGCATATATTCTCAGTCCCTGTTATGTGTTACTGCCAAAAAAAACCTCAATATGTATTCAACAACATCTCCTGAGTACAGTGATACCCCCCATGTATAGGTGTGTCGGGTTCTCTGGGGGCTAAAAGGCCTTAATTTTAGGGGGCGCATTCCAGTTTTTCAACTTGGAATTTTCATATCTGTCATCATGCACCCATGTCCTATTTGGGACATTTCTGAAGCCGGCCAATGTAAATTACCCCCATCAAACCATATATTTTTGAAAAGTAGACACCCTAGGGTATTTCAAATGCTGGTATTTTAACACTTTCCATGCACTAATTCAACCACTAGTCTTTGTCAAACTTTTAGGTAGTCATTTTTTTGCATTATTTTTCACACACATTGTACTTTAGGCATATATTCTCAGTCCCTGTTATGTGTTACTGCCAAAAAAAACCTCAATATGTATTCAACAACATCTCCTGAGTACAGTGATACCCCCCATGTATAGGTGTGTCGGGTTCTCTGGGGGCTAAAAGGCCTTAATTTTAGGGGGCGCATTCCAGTTTTTCAACTTGGAATTTTCACATCTGTCATCATGCACCCATGTCCTATTTGGGACATTTCTGAAGCCGGCCAATGTAAATTACCCCCATCAAACCATATATTTTTGAAAAGTAGACACCCTAGGGTATTTCAAATGCTGGTATTTTAACACTTTCCATGCACTAATTCAACCACTAGTCTTTGTCAAACTTTTAGGTAGTCATTTTTTTGCATTATTTTTCACACACATTGTACTTTAGGCATATATTCTCAGTCCCTGTTATGTGTTACTGCCAAAAAAAACCTCAATATGTATTCAACAACATCTCCTGAGTACAGTGATACCCCCCATGTATAGGTGTGTCGGGTTCTCTGGGGGCTAAAAGGCCGTAATTTTAGGGGGCGCATTCCAGTTTTTCAACTTGGAATTTTCACATCTGTCATCATGCACCCATGTCCTATTTGGGACATTTCTGAAGCCGGCCAATGTAAATTACCCCCATCAAACCATATATTTTTGAAAAGTAGACACCCTAGGGTATTTCAAATGCTGGTATTTTAACACTTTCCATGCACTATTTCAACCACTAGTCTTTGTCAAACTTTTGGGTAGTCATTTTTTTTGTGTTATTTTTCACACACGTTGTACTTTAGGCATATATTCTCAGTCCCTGTTATGTGTTACTGCCAAAAAAAACCTCAATATGTATTCAACAACATCTCCTGAGTACAGTGATACCACCCATGTATAGGTGTGTTGGGTTCTCTGGGGGCTAAAAGGCCTTATTTTTAGGGGGCGCATTCCAGTTTTTCAACTTGGAATTTTCACATCCCATGCACCCATGTCCTATGTAGGACATTTCTGAAGCCGGCCAATGTAATTTACCCCCATCAAACCATATATTTTTGAAAAGTAGACACCCTAGGGTATTTCAAATGCTGGTATTTTAACACTTTCCATGCACTAATTCTTTGTCAAACTATTAGGCAGTCATTTTTTGTGTGTTATTTTTCACACACATTGTACTTTAGACATGAATTCTCAGCTCCTGTTATGTGTTACTGCCAAAGAAGACCCCAATATGTGTTCACCAACATCTCCTGAGTACAGTGATACCACCTATGCATAAGTTTCTTGGCTTGTTCGGGGGGTGTAATGCCAAATGTCCAACATGCGTTTGTGATTTTTTTTTCACATTTAACATATTTTCTTTGCCTATTGTCTTTTTGGGGGTATTTTAACATACCCCAATTTATTTGTTTCCATGAATGTGCATATTTTTGAAATGTTGACACCCCAAGGTATTGTATATGGTGTGCTTTGATGCATTTGAAGTAACTGTTTTAGCTAAAAAAATTGGAGAAAGTGTATGGTGGCATTTTTTCAATTTTCATTTTTACACACACATTGCTTTTTGACTATGATTTAGGAGAGACTGTTGTAAGTTAGTGCAAAAAAATACTTCAGGTTGTTTTCTGCTAGGCACCCTGAGTACACTTATGCCCCCCATGCATAGGTTTGCCAGGATTTTGGGAAGGTTATGTTACAATTTTATGACTTGTGATTTTAGTTATTAAGTGAGAGTATTTCTTCTGATAGGCCTATCTTTAGTTTGGGGCCTATTGTAAACCCCACTTTTATTTATTGCCATGAATGTGCATATTTTTGAAATGTTGACACCCCAAGGTATTGTATATGGTGTGCTTTGATGCATTTGAAGTAACTGTTTTAGCTAAAAAAATTGGAGAAAGTGTATGGTGGCATTTTTTCAATTTTCATTTTTACACACACATTGCTTTTTGACTATGATTTAGGAGAGACTGTTGTAAGTTAGTGCAAAAAAATACTACAGGTTGTTTTCTGCTAGGCACCCTGAGTACACCTATGTCCCCATGCATAGGTTTGACAGGGGTTTTTGTAAAAAAAAAAAAAAGAACAGCCCCATTTTAGAAAAAAAAATATATTAGTGAAATGTAAAAATCTGGCACATTAAAAGTAAAAAAATAACAAAAAATTTAACAGTAAACATAACAAAAAAAAATAACAGCAAATTTATTTATTTTTTAAAAATTGACCATTGTATGGTACCGCTTGAAGCAGTCCCCAATGCAGAGTCCAGGCTGTCCAGGGCAATCAGGACAGTGATATACAGTGTCCCTTCTCTGCCCCCTCTTGGTACAGACTCTGCATTTTTTTTGTGGTCTCTGCTTTGCGGCAGTAGGGGGGATTTTAAAAATTAAAATGAGTAGCCCCAACTCTGCTCTCTCCCATCACCGCCCGGGGAGCAGGTGCATCATGGTACAAAATCCCCGAAATGATCTGGAGCTGAAATTGTAAAAAAGTCAGTTTCATTCCGGGGTTTGCTTTTTTGAACAACAAAAAAGCGTTGTGGGTTGCAATCTGCATTAGGTAAATTGCAACCTTTTTGTACCAGGCCCTTGTCTTCCGCATAATTAGGTAGGGCTGCAGCAGCTGATCTGCCAGATCAACCCCACCCATATGTCTGTTATAAGACTTGATGCACACTGGCTTCCTTATGATCTCAGCTCTTCCACGTACAGAGACCGCCACCGTCCTCTCTGTGTGGATGGTGGTAAGAAGGTATACATCCTTCTTGTCTCTGTACTTCAGTGCCAACAGCTCCTCTTGGCGCAGAGCAGAGGTCTCCCCCCTTCGTAGCCGGGTGCGTACAAGTTGTCCTGGGAAACCTTTGCGGTTCTTTTTAATAGTACCGCAAGCTACTGTATCAAAGCAATACAGTAGCTTGAACAAAAGGACACTTGTATAAAAATTGTCTAAGTACAAGTGATACCCTTTGTTCATTAGGGGTAATATCAGGTCCCAGACAATCTTGCCAGTGGTTCCCATATGTTCTGGGCAACCTGGAGGGTCAAGGTGGCTATCCTTTCCCTCATACACCCGGAAGGCCTGAGTATACCCAGTCTCGCTCTCACAGAGCTTATACACCTTTACCCCATACCTGGAGCGCTTGG
The DNA here is from genome assembly GCF_027579735.1 of Bombina bombina. Classification (NCBI taxonomy): domain Eukaryota; kingdom Metazoa; phylum Chordata; class Amphibia; order Anura; family Bombinatoridae; genus Bombina; species Bombina bombina. The sequence goes on along the minus strand of NC_069500.1, from coordinate 398,789,067 downwards.
AAGGAATATACTGCTTGAATCCCAGCCTTCCCTTATACTTCATCAGGGATTCATCAACGCATATATTCCTTCCAGGTGTATAAGCCTCTGCAAACCTGGCAGAAAAGTGGGTAATCAGGGGGCGGATTTTATACAGCCTGTCAAATTGGGGATGCTCCCTAGGGGGGCACAGGCTGTTGTCGCTGAAGTGCATGAAATGAAGAATCATTTCATATCTCTGCCTCGACATACTCTGGGAGAAAATGGGGGTAGAGCAGATGGGGCTACTGCTCCAGTAGGAGCGAACGGAGGGTTTCTTTATGATGCCCATCAGCATAGTCAATGCCCAGAATTTTTTAAATTCTGGCACATTGATGGGGGCCCATTGCTGCTTTGCCAAATATGTTTCAGGCTTTGCAGCACGGTACTGATGGGCATATAAATTAGTTTGGGCGACAATGTTCCCCAATACATCATCACCCAGAAACACCTCCAGAAACTGTTGGGGGCTAAAACCTGCCACATCTATATTTATGCCAGCATTTGCTGTGAAGGGTGGGATATCTGGCCTCTGGAGATGAGGCGTTACCCACTCTTCAGCGGCAATGGCAGCAACACGCCTCCTTCTAGCAGGGGGGCTGGCAGGGGGGCTAGCAGGGGGGCTGGCAGGGGGGCTAGCAGCCACAGATACATCACTATCAGTTGAGACTGCATCTAATGATGTATCTGAGCATATGGCAGGGTCAAAATTGGGGTCTGAGTCAGACATAGAGGCATCTGACTCTGACGCAAGGATGGCATACGCCTCCTCAACACTATATCTTTTCTGTGACATTTTTGTATCTGTCACAGAAAACCAAAATTAATTAATTAACTAAATGGCCTTTGTTTGTTTTTTTAAAAAGTACAGCTATGCTAATGCCAGTGATTTATAGCAATCACTGGCAAGCTAGGGGTTAAATACTCTTTAAATTAAATTAACTAAATGGCCTTTGGGTTTTTTTTAAAAAAAGTACAGCTATGCTAATGCCAGTGATTTATAGCGATCACTGGCAAGCTAGGGGTTAAATACTCTTTAAATTAAATTAACTAAATGGCCTTTGGGTTTTTTTAAAAAAAAGTACAGCTATGCTAATGCCAGTGATTTATAGCGATCACTGGCAAGCTAGGGGTTAAATACTCTTTAAATTAAATTAACTAAATGGCCTTTGGGTTTTTTTTAAAAAAAGTACAGCTATGCTAATGCCAGTGATTTATAGCGATCACTGGCAAGCTAGGGGTTAAATACTCTTTAAATCAAATTAAATTAGCTAAATGGCTCTGAAAGGAGCCTTTGGGTTTTTAAAAAATGACAACAACAAAAATTAACCCCTAAAAAAATGCACAGACAGCAAAAATGTACAGCTATGCTAATGCCAGTGATTTATAGCGATCACTGGCAAGCTAGGGGTTAAATACTCTTTAAATTAAATTAAATTAGCTAAATGGCTCTGAAAGGAGCCTTTGGGTTTTTAAAAAATTACAACAACAAAAATTAACCCCTAAAAAAATTCACAGACAGCAAAAAAGTACAGCTATGCTAATGCCAGTGATGTATAGCGATCACTGGCAAGCTAGGGGTTAAATACTATTTAAATTAAATTAAATTAGCTAAATGGCTCTGAAAGGAGCGTTTAGGTTTTTAAAAAATTACAACAACAAAAATTAACCCCTAAAAAATGCACAGACGGCAAAAAAGTACAGCTATGCTAATGCCAGTGATGTATAGCGATCACTGGCAAGCTAGGGGTTAAATAGTCTTTAAATTAAATTAAATTAGCTAAATGGCTCTGAAAGGAGCCTTTGAGTTTTTAAAAAAAAAATACAACAACAAAAATTAACCCCTAAAAAAATGCACAGACAGCAAAAAAAAGTGCAGCTGTGCTACTGCCAGTGATTTATAGTGATCACTGGCAAGCTAGGGGTTAATGGCTCTGAAAAGAGCCTTTGGATTTTAAATTTTTTAACAAATAAAAGAAATAAATCTCTCTCTGCTAAAATACAGGTCTCTCTCTTTCTCCAACAAAATGGCAAGTGAGGAGAGGGAGGGAGATCCACACTGATCAGAGTCAATATTTACAAATATTGACATGATCAGACAAATGGGAGATTTTATTATTATTATTTTTTTTTTCTAAGAAGGCTCAGATTGGGTGACCCTAGCTTGCCCCTATGGTGAGACAGGCTAGGGACACCCCCAGATGCCCCATGATGCACCGGGCATCGCCATTTTGGAAGCCTCATGGGGGAGGGGGGGGGGGCGCTATATGTGGGCTTTATTATTTTATATATTATTTTTTTTTCACAAATTTATTTTTATTTATATACTAACTAAGTGCCTCGACCCACCGAGGCACTTAGCACACTAGCAGAGCATCGGAAGCGTGTCCGATCGCTTCCGATGCTCTGCTGCACTGCCGGGCTCCACGTGGAGCAAAACCGGAAGTGATCACTCAAGGGGGAGTGATCGCTCCGGTCCCGGCACTCCGTAACAGCACTGCAGGGATGCCCAGACATCGAGGCATCCCTGCAGTACTGTAATAGTGCCTGGAAGCGATCTTGATCGCTTCCAGCACTCACTTTAGCCGAGGACGTGCAGGGTACGTCGTCAGGCGTTAACTGCCTTTTTTTTTCAGACGTACCCTGCACGTCCTCGGTCACTAAGGGGTTAAAAATATCTGTTACTTATTCAAAAATTGTAATTACAGCACCGATGCCGGTGTTGGCATCAATTTCTGTTCCCAAAACACCTTTGGGCCAGGCTAAAAACAATTGCATGACCTACCCTGTATATATTCATAGTGAAATCAGTGGCCCAATGGTTATTAACCCTTTGAAAATATCAGTTACTTATTCTAATATAAGAATTATAGCACCTATGCCAGGGTTGGCATCAATTTCTGTGCCCAAAACACCATTGGGCCAGGCTAAAAACAATTGCATGTCATGGAGAGGGATGTACCCTGTATATATTCATAGTGAAATCAGTGGCCCAATGGTTATTAACCCTTTGAAAATATCTGTTACTTATTCCTTGACCCTTATTTCTTTCATGTAATTAGCAAGAGTCCATGAGCTAGTGACGTATGGGATATACATTCCTACCAGGAGGGGCAAAGTTTCCCAAACCTTAAAATGCCTATAAATACACCCCTCACCACACCCACAATTCAGTTTTTACAAACTTTGCCTCCGATGGAGGTGGTGAAGTAAGTTTGTGCTAGATTCTACGTTGATATGCGCTCCGCAGCAAGTTGGAGCCCGGTTTTCCTCTCAGCGTGCAGTGAATGTCAGAGGGATGTGAGGAGAGTATTGCCTATTTGAATGCAGTGATCTCCTTCTACGGGGTCTATTTCATAGGTTCTCTGTTATCGGTCGTAGAGATTCATCTCTTACCTCCCTTTTCAGATCGACGATATACTCTTATATATACCATTACCTCTGCTGATTCTCGTTTCAGTACTGGTTTGGCTTTCTACAAACATGTAGATGAGTGTCCTGGGGTAAGTAAATCTTATTTTCTGTGACACTCTAAGCTATGGTTGGGCACTTTGTTTATAAAGTTCTAAATATATGTATTCAAACATTTATTTGCCTTGACTCAGAATGTTCAACATTCCTTATTTTTCAGACAGTCAGTTTCATATTTGGGATAAATGCATTTGTTTCAATCATTTTTTCTTACCTTAAAAAATTTGACTTTTTCCCTGTGGGCTGTTAGGCTCGCGGGGGCAGAAAATGCTTCATTTTATTGCGTCATTCTTGGCGCGGACTTTTTTGGCGCAAAAAAAAAATTCTGTTTCCGGCGTCATACGTGTCGCCGGAAGTTGCGTCATTTTTTGACGTTTTTTTGCGTCAAAAATGTCGGTGTTCCGGATGTGGCGTCATTTTTGGCGCCAAAAGCATTTAGGCGCCAAATAATGTGGGCGTCTTTTTTGGCGCTAAAAAATATGGGCGTCACTTTTGTCTCCACATTATTTAAGTCACATTATTTATTGCTTCTGGTTGCTAGAAGCTTGTTCACTGGCATTTTTTTCCCATTCCTGAAACTGTCATTTAAGGAATTTGATCAATTTTGCTTTATATGTTGTTTTTTTCTTTTACATATTGCAAGATGTTCCACGTTGCAACTGAGTCAGAAGATACTTCAGGAAAATCACTGCCCAGTGCTGGAGCTACCAAGCTAAGTGTATCTGCTATAAACGTTTGGTATCTGTTTCTCCAGCTGTTGTTTGTATTGCATGTCATGTCAAACTTATTAATGCAGATAAAATTTCCTTTAGTACTGTTACATTACCTGTTGCTGTTCCGTCAACATCTAATTTTCAGAGTGTTCCTGATAACATAAGAGATTTTATTTTTTAAATCCATTAAGAAGGCTATGTCTGTTATTTCTCCTTCTAGTATACATAAAAGTCTTTTAAAACTTCTCTTTTTTCAGATGAATTTTTAAATGAACATCATCATTCTGATACTGATAATGGTTCTTCTGGTTCAGAGGTTTCTGTCTCAGAGGTTGATGCTGATAAATCTTTGTATTTGTTCAAGATGGAATTTATTCGTTCTTTACTTAAAGAAGTATTATTTGCATTAGAAATAGAGGATTCTGGTCCTCTTGATACTAAATGTAAACGTTTAAATAAGGTTTTTAAATCTCCTGTAGTTATTCCAGAAGTGTTTTATCTCCCTGATGCTATTTCTGAAGTAATTTCCAGGGAATGGAATAATTTGGGTAATTTATTTACTCCTTCTAGACGTTTAAGCAATTCTATCCTGTGCCATCTGACAGATTAGAGTTTTTTGGGACAAAAATCCCTAAGGTTATGGGGCTGTCTCTACTCCTGCTAATGTACTACTATTCCTACGGCAGATAGTACTTCATTTAAGGATCCTTTAGATAGGAAAATTGAATCCTTTCTAAGAAAAGCTTACTTATGTTCAGGTAATCTTCTTAGACCTGCTATATTTTTAGCGGATGTTGCTGCAGCTTCAATTTTTTGGTTAGAAGCTTTAGCGCAACAAGTAACAGATCATAATTTTATAGCATTATTATTATTCTATAACATGCTAATAATTTTATTGGTGATACCATCTTTTGGTATCATTAGAGTTGATGTCAGGTATATGTCTCTAGCTATTTTAGCTAGAAAAGCTTTATGGATTAAACTTGGAATGCTGATATGTCTTCTAAGTAAACTTTGCTTTCCCTTTCTTTCCAGGGTAAATAATCATTTTCGTTCCTTTCCTCACAACAAGGAACAAAAGCCTGATCCTTCATCCTCAGGAGCGGTATCAGTTTGGAAACTATTTCCAGTTTGGAATATATCCAAGCCTTATAGAAACCTATAGCCAGCTCCTAAGTACCTATGAAGGTGCGGCCCTTATTCCAGCTGAGCTGGTATGGGGCAGATTACGTTTTCTTCAAAGAAATTTGGATCAATTCCGTTCTCAATCTCTGGTTTCAGAACATTGTTTCAGAAAGGTACAGAATTGGCTTCAAGTTAAGGCCTCCTGCTAAGAGATTTTTTTCTTTCCCATGTCCCAGTTAACACAGCAAAGGTTCAGCATTTCTGAAATGTGTTTCAGATCTAGAGTTGGCTGGAGTATTTATGCCAGTTCCAGTTCTGGAACAGGGGCTGGGGTTTTATTTTATCTCTTCATTGTACCAAAGAAGGTCAATTCCTTCAGACCAGTTCCGGATCTATCATTATTGAATCGTTATGTTAGGATACCAACATTCAAGATGGTTACTGTAGGACTATCCTGCCTTTTGTTTAGCAAGGGCATTATATGTCTACAATAGATTTACAGGATGTGTATCTGCATATTCCGATTCATCCAGATCACTTTTAGTGTCTGAGATTCTCTTTTTAGACAAGCATTACCAGTTTTTTGGCTCTACCGTTTGGCCTAGCCTCAGTTCCAAGAATTTTTTTCAAAGGTTCTCGGTGCCCTTCTTTCTGTAATCAGAGAACAGGGTTTTGGTATTTCCTTATTTGGACGATATCTTGGTACTTGCTCAGTCTTCTCATTTTCGAAGAATCTCATACGAATCGACTTGTGTTGTTTCTTCAAGTTCATGGTTGGATGATCAATTTACCAATCAATTCATTGATTCCTCAGACAAGGGTAACCTTTTTAGGTTTCTAGATAGATTCAGTGTCTATGACTCTGTCCTTGTCAGAAAAGAGAAGTTTAACATTGATATCAGCTTGTCAAAACCTTCAGTCACAATCATTCCCTTTGGTAGCCTTATGCATGGAAATGTTGGGTCTTAGGACTGCCGCATCAGATACGATCTCCTTTGCTCGTTTTCACCTGCGACCTCTTCAGCTCTGTATGCTGAACCAATGGTGCAGGGATTACTCAAAGATATCTCAATTAATATCTTTAAACCGATTTTACGACACTCTCTGACATGGTGGACAGATCACCATCGTTTAGTTCAGGGGGCTTCTTGTTCTTCCGACCTGGACTATAATCTCAACAGATGCAAGTCTTACAGGTTGGGGAGCTGTGTGGGGGTATCTGAAGGCACAAGGGGTTTGGGAATCTCAGGAGGTGAGATTTCCGATCAATATTTTGGAACTCCGTGCAATTTTCAGAGCTCTTCAGTCTTGGCCTCTTCTGAAGAGAGAGTTGTTCATTTGTTTTCAGATAGACAATGTCACAACTGTGGCATACATCAATCATCAAGGAGGGACTCACAGTCCTCTGGCTATGAAAGAAGTATCTCGAATTTTGGTTTGGGCGGAATCCAGCTCCTGTCTAATCTCTGCGGTTCATATCCCAGGTATGGACAATTGGAAAGCGGATTATCTCAGTCGCCAAACGTTGCATCCGGGCGAATGGTCTCTTCACCCAGAGGTATTTCTTCAGATTATTCAAATGTGGGAACTTCCAGAAATAGATCTGATGGCTTCTCATCTAAACAAGAAACTTCCCAGGTATCTGTCCAGATCCCGGGATCCTCAGGCGGAGGCAGTGGATGCATTATCACTTCCTTGGAAGTATCATCCTGCCTATATCTTTCCGCCTCTAGTTCTTCTTCCAAGAGTAATCTCCAAGATTCTGAAGGAATGCTCGTTTGTTCTGCTGGTAGCTCCGGCATGGCCTCACAGGTTTTGGTATGCGGATCTTGTCCGGATGGCCTCTTGCCAACCGTGGACTCTTCCGTTAAGACCAGACCTTCTGTCTCAAGGTCCTTTTTTCCATCAGGATCTGAAATCCTTAAATTTAAAGGTATGGAGATTGAACGCTTGATTCTTGGTCAAAGAGGTTTCTCTGACTCTGTGATTAATACTATGTTTCAGGCTCGTAAATCTGTATCCAGAGAGATATATTATAGAGTCTGGAAGACTTATATTTCTTGGTGTCTTTCTCATCATTTTTCTTGGCATTCTTTTAGAATACTGAGAATATTACAGTTTCTTCAGGATGGTTTAGATAAGGGTTTGTCCGCAAGTTCCTTGAAAGGACAAATCTCTGCTCTTTCTGTTCTTTTTCACAGAAAGATTGCTATTCTTCCTGATATTCATTGTTTTGTACAAGCTTTGGTTCGTATAAAGCCTGTCATTAAGTCAATTTCTCCTCCTTGGAGTTTGAATTTGGTTCTGGGGGCTCTTCAAGCTCCTCCATTTGAACCTATGCATTCATTGGACATTAAATTACTTTCTTGGAAAGTTTTGTTCCTTTTGGCCATCTCTTCTGCCAGAAGAGTTTCTGAATTATCTGCTCTTTCTTGTGAGTCTCCTTTTCTGATTTTTCATCAGGATAAGGCGGTGTTGCGAACTTCTTTTGAATTTTTACCTAAGTTGTGAATTCCAACAACATTAGTAGAGACATTGTGGTTCCTTCATTATGTCCTAATCCTAAGAATTCTAAGGAGAAATCTTTGCATTCTTTGGATATTGTTAGAGCTTTGAAATATTATGTTGAAGCTACTAAGTCTTTCCGAAAGACTTCTAGTTTATTTGTTATCTTTTCCGGTTCTAGAAAGACCAGAAAACTTCTGCCATTTCTTTGGCATCTTGGTTGAAATCTTTAATTCATCTTGCCTATGTTGAGTCGGGTAAAACTCCGCCTCAGAGGATTACAGCTCATTCTACTAGGTCAGTTTCTACTTCCTGGGCGTTTAGGAATGAAGCTTCGGTTGATCAGATTTGCAAAGCGGCAACTTGGTCCTCTTTGCATACTTTTACCAAATTCTACCATTTTGATGTATTTTCTTCTTCTGAAGCAGTTTTTGGTAGAAAAGTACTTCAGGCAGCGGTTTCAGTTTGAATCTTCTGCTTATGTTTTTCATTAAACTTTATTTTGGGTGTGGATTATTTTCAGCAGGAATTGGCTGTCTTTATTTTATCCCTCCCTCTCTAGTGACTCTTGTGTGGAAAGATCCACATCTTGGGTAGTCATTATCCCATACGTCACTAGCTCATGGACTCTTGCTAATTACATGAAAGAAAACATAATTTATGTAAGAACTTACCTGATAAATTCATTTCTTTCATATTAGCAAGAGTCCATGAGGCCCGCCCTTTTTTGTGGTGGTTATGATTTTTTTGTATAAAGCACAATTATTCCAATTCCTTATTTTATATGCTTTCGCACTTTTTTCTTATCACCCCACTTCTTGGCTATTCGTTAAACTGAATTGTGGGTGTGGTGAGGGGTGTATTTATAGGCATTTTAAGGTTTGGGAAACTTTGCCCCTCCTGGTAGGAATGTATATCCCATACGTCACTAGCTCATGGACTCTTGCTAATATGAAAGAAATGAATTTATCAGGTAAGTTCTTACATAAATTATGTTTTTTACTCCTCTATTTCTTATTCTGATATTTATTTGCTTATGTATTGAACAGCAGGCCGATCTGGTTGATGGCAAAAAAAAATCTAACATGGTCTATAAGAGCTCCCAGTCCAAAAATATAAATTAATACCTCTGGTCTACTGACACTCCACCTGCAGCAGCTTCCGGAGTATAGTAGGCTTACTATTTCAGCTGATGTCCATGAAGATCCTACCTCACCTCTTTCTTATATCACTAAAGAATATCTTAAAACACTTTCCTCCAAAGACGATATCAAAGAAGTTATACAAGAAGTCAAAAATGTATTTGGTGAGCTACACAAGGACTTAAATGCCCTAGACCAAAAAATTGTACAAATTGAATCCAAGCATGAAGGACTCCATGCAGAAGTCCAACAATCTTCCTAACAATTCCAGCATCACTTTGTGATGCTTCATACACTAATGGATAGATTTGAAGATTTGGAAAATCGTAGCAGGAGGAATAATCTCAGGATTAGAGGGGCACAGAGTCAATTACCCCATCATCTTTAATGAGATAGCTACAGGATTTGTTTTGCGTCTCCTGTGTATATATTGTGAGAGAAAGAGCCCATAGAGCACTCCGCCCATGACCCAAACAAACAGATGCTCCCAGAGATATCATCCTTAAATTCTTAAACTTTAAGAAAAAAGAGGAAATTATTGCAGTGTTGCAGGGCAAAACATACTACCATGCATGCCAGCATTGAATTGCTGGTCTTCTCAGACCTTAGCCCGACAACCTTGCAGTAGCAGAGAGAATTGAAATACTTCTGTCCATAGAGGGAATAAAATCACTTACAGATGGAGGTTCACAACCAGCATCACTGTCACAAAAGAAGATAGCATTTCTACCTATCGGACAGCACTAGATCTAGAAGCCTTCTGCAAGACTTTAGACATCAATATTATAGGATAGAAACTTGGAGGCCGGTTCCAGTCTTAGGGTACATCTCATATCGCAAGTACTGTAAGTATGTTGAAGAGTAGATGGGGGATCCATCATGAAGGCACAGCTCCCAGGTAGCGGAGCTAGTTGGAAGCCTTAGGGAGGGCATGAAGGGGGAGGCCACTGCAGCATTCTAAAGGAAAAGTTGTATATGTTTTGGGTTTTACTTTTATACTGAAAATAAATAAATAAAAGAAACAAGTACACTCTGTCATTCCATCTTCAGACCATCTCATTATCCAAGACAGATATACACAAAGTCCGCCTTATCTCTCACTGTAGAGAACAATTAAAAATGAACATTTTAGAACCACTTGTATTTTTGTTAAGCATGTTCTAAATAGAACCATCTCTTATTTTTCTGAGGGACAACTCAATGCTGCTGTGTTAAACCAAACCCTTTACTAAGAAAAGGCTGTGGCAGCGCTAGTTAAATAAAATAGAATAACTCAAGTTATTACAGGTTAAAAAAATATATTTAATATAAAATTGTGGATGTGTAACAATAGATTATAAAACATTAAAAATATGAAGCAAAATACAGATATGAAGCAAAGTACAAATAATACTTGCACTGATTAGAATTTATAGCAAGAAACGTTTCTCTGTTGAGAACAGCAAACTCCAATTCAGGATACAGAATCACCGGCTGGTGGATCCTCTTCAAACCACTAACAGCTAGATTACGAGTTATGCGCACTGTAGGGAAATTAACGAACGCAACAAAAGTTGCTTTATTTAACCCACTATAGCACAGCCATTACACGTTTTGAAAAACCCGGCTTGTGCGTGCGATATGGTGCTTTTAAGCTTCATACCGCAAAAAACACAAGCGCTGTTTTGATGTGCTTGTGCACACTTTCCCCATAGACATCAATGGGGAGAGCGGGTCAGAAAAAAGTCTAACACCTGCGATCGCGGAAAGAAAAGCTCCGTAACGCAGCCCCATTGATGTCTAATGAGAAAAAAAACTAACGTTTAAACCTAACACCCTTACATAAACCCCAAGTCTAAACACCCCTAACCTGCCCCCACCGACATCGCCGCCACCTACCTACAGTTATTAACCCCTAATCTGCAGCTCCCGATATCGTTGCCACCCAAATAAAGTTATTAACCCCTAATCTGCCGCTCCCGATATAACTGCCACTATATTAAAATTATTAACTCCTATTTTGCCGCACCCCAACATCGCCGCCACTATATTAAAGTTATTAACCCCTATTCTGCCACACCCCAACATCGACGTCAATAAATAAAGGTATTAACCCCTAAACCTCTGGCCTCTCACATCACGATCACTAAATCTATTAACCCCTAAACCGCCAGACCCCACATCGCAACAACCTAAATTAAACTATATTACCCCTAACCCTAACGTAACCCTAATCCTAACACCCCCTAACTTTAACATAATTAAAATAGAACTAAACTAAAGTTACAATTATTAACTAAATAATACCTATTTAAAACTAAATACATACTTTCCTGTGAAATAAAACCTAAGGCCTAGATTTAGAGTTCGGCGGTAGCCGTGAAAACCAGCGTTAGAGGCTCCTAACGCTGGTTTTAGGCTACCGCCGGTATTTGGAGTCAGTGATTAAAGGGTCTAACGCTCACTTTTCAGCCGCGACTTTTCCATACCGCAGATCCCCTTACGTCAATTGCGTATCCTATCTTTCCAATGGGATCTTCCTAACGCCGGTATTTAGAGTCGTTTCTGAAGTGAGCGTTAGAGCTCTAACGACAAAACTCCAGCCGCCGGAAAATAGCAGGAGTTAAGAGCTTTCTGGGCTAACGCCGGTTCATAAAGCTCTTAACTACTGTACCCTAAAGTACACTAACACCCATAAACTACCTATGTACCCCTAAACCGAGGTCCCCCCACATCGCCGCCACTCGATTTAAATTTTTTAACCCCTAATCTGCCGACCGCCACCTACGTTATACTTATGTACCCCTAATCTGCTGCCCCTAACCCCGCCGACCCCTGTATTACATTTATTAACCCCTAACCTGCCCCCCACAACGTCGCCGCCAGCTACTTACAATAATTAACCCCTAATCTGCCGACCGCAAAGCGCCGCCACCTACGTTATCCTTATGTACCCCTAATCTGCTGCCCCTAACACCGCCGACCCCTATATTATATTTATTAACCCCTAATCTGCCCCCCTCAACGTCGCCGACACCTGCCTACACTTATTAACCCCTAATCTGCCGAGCGGACCTGAGCGCTACTATAATAAAGTTATTAACCCCTAATCCGCCTCACTAACCCTATCATAAATAGTATTAACCCCTAATCTGCCCTCCCTAACATCGCCGACACCTACCTTCAATTATTAACCCCTAATCTGACGACCGGAGCTCATCGCTACTATAATAAATGGATTAACCCCTAAAGCTAAGTCTAACCCTAACACTAACACCCCCCTAACTTAAATATAATTTACATCTAATGAAATTAATTAACTCTTATTAAATAACTTATTCCTATTTAAAGCTAAATACTTACCTGTAAAATAAATCCTAATATAGCTACAATATAAATTATAATTATATTATAGCTATTTTAGGATTAATATTTATTTTACAGGCAACTTTGTAATTATTTTAACCAGGTACAATAGCTATTTAATAGTTACCTAGTTAAAATAATAACAAATTTACCTGTAAAATAAATCCTAACCTAAGATATAATTAAACCTAACACTACCCTATCAATAAATTAATTAAATAAACTACCTACAATTATCTACAATTAACCTAACACTACACTATCAATAAATTAATTAAACACAATTCCTACAAATAAATACAATTAAATAAACTAGCTAAAGTACAAAAAATAAAAAAGAACTAAGTTACAAAAAATAAAAAAATATTTACAAACATCAGAAAATTATTACAACAATTTTAAACTAATTACACCTACTCTAAGCCCCCTAATAAAATAACAAAGACCCCCAAAATAAAAAATTCCCTACCCTATTCTAAATTAAAAAAGTTAAAAGCTCTTTTACCTTACCAGCCCTGAACAGGCCCCTTTGCGGGGCATGCCCCAAGAATTTCAGCTCTTTTGCCTGTAAAAAAAACACATACAATACCCCCCCCCAACATTACAACCCACCACCCACATACCCCTAATCTAACCCAAACCCCCCTTAAATAAACCTAACACTAAGCCCCTGAAAATCTTCCTACCTTGTCTTCACCATCCAGGTATCACCGATCCGTCCTGGCTCCAACATCTTCATCCAACCCAAGCGGGGGTTGGCGATCCATCATCCGGTGGCTGAAGAGGTCCAGAAGAGGCTCCAAAGTCTTCCTCCTATCCGGCAAGAAGAGGACATCCGGACCGGCAAACATCTTCTCCAAGCGGCATCTTCGATCTTCTTGCATCCGGTGCGGAGCGGGTCCATCTTGAAGCAGGCGACGCGGATCCATCCTCTTCTTCCGTTGTCTCCCGACGAATGACGGTTCCTTTAAGGGACGTCATCCAAGATGACGTCCCTTGAATTCCGATTGGCTGATAGGATTCTATCAGCCAATCGGAATTAAGGTAGGAATATTCTGATTGGCTGATGGAATCAGCCAATCAGAATCAAGTTCAATCCGATTGGCTGATCCAATCAGCCAATCAGATTGAGCTCGCATTCTATTGGCTGATCGGAACAGCCAATAGAATGCGAGCTCAATCTGATTGGCTGATTGGATCAGCCAATCGGATTGAACTTGATTCTGATTGGCTGATTCCATCAGCCAATCAGAATATTCCTACCTTAATTCCGATTGGCTGATAGAATCCTATCAGCCAATCGGAATTCAAGGGACGCCATCTTGGATGACGTCCCTTAAAGGAACCGTCATTCGTCGGGAGACAACGGAAGAAGAGGATGGATCCGCGTCGCCTGCTTCAAGATGGACCCGCTCCGCACCGGATGCAAGAAGATCGAAGATGCCGCTTGGAGAAGATGTTTGCCGGTCCGGATGTCCTCTTCTTGCCGGATAGGAGGAAGACTTTGGAGCCTCTTCTGGACCTCTTCAGCCACCGGATGATGGATCGCCAACCCCCGCTTGGGTTGGATGAAGATGTTGGAGCCAGGACGGATCGGTGATACCTGGATGGTGAAGACAAGGTAGGAAGATCTTCAGGGGCTTAGTGTTAGGTTTATTTAAGGGGGGTTTGGGTTAGATTAGGGGTATGTGGGTGGTGGGTTGTAATGTTGGGGGGGGGTATTGTATGTGTTTTTTTTACAGGCAAAAGAGCTGAAATTCTTGGGGCATGCCCCGCAAAGGGCCCTGTTCAGGGCTGGTAAGGTAAAAGAGCTTTTAACTTTTTTAATTTAGAATAGGGTAGGGAATTTTTTATTTTGGGGGTCTTTGTTATTTTATTAGGGGGCTTAGAGTAGATGTAATTAGTTTAAAATTGTTGTAATAATTTTCTGATGTTTGTAAATATTTTTTTATTTTTTTGTAACTTAGTTCTTTTTTATTTTTTGTACTTTAGCTAGTTTATTTAATTGTATTTATTTGTAGGAATTGTGTTTAATTAATTTATTGATAGTGTAGTGTTAGGTTAATTGTAGATAATTGTAGGTAGTTTATTTAATTAATTTATTGATAGGGTAGTGTTAGGTTTAATTATATCTTAGGTTAGGATTTATTTTACAGGTAAATTTGTTATTATTTTAACTAGGTAACTATTAAATAGCTATTGTACCTGGTTAAAATAATTACAAAGTTGCCTGTAAAATAAATATTAATCCTAAAATAGCTATAATATAATTATAATTTATATTGTAGCTATATTAGGATTTATTTTACAGGTAAGTATTTAGCTTTAAATAGGAATAAGTTATTTAATAAGAGTTAATTAATTTCGTTAGATGTAAATTATATTTAAGTTAGGGGGGTGTTAGTGTTAGGGTTAGACTTAGCTTTAGGGGTTAATCCATTTATTATAGTAGCGATGAGCTCCGGTCGTCAGATTAGGGGTTAATAATTGAAGGTAGGTGTCGGCGATGTTAGGGAGGGCAGATTAGGGGTTAATACTATTTATGATAGGGTTAGTGAGGCGGGTTAGGGGTTAATAACTTTATTATAGTAGCGGTGCGGTCCGCTCGGCAGATTAGGGGTTAATAAGTGTAGGCAGGTGTCGGCGACGTTGTGGGGGGCAGATTAGGGGTTAATAAATATAATATAGGGGTCGGCGATGTTAGGGCAGCAGATTAGGGGTACATAGGGATAACGTAGGTTGCGGCGGTTTACGGAGCGGCAGATTAGGGGTTCAAAAAAATATGCAGGGGTCAGCGATAGCGGGAGCGGCAGATTAGGGGTTAATAAGTGTAAGGTTAGGGGTGTTTAGACTCGGGGTACATGTTAGAGTGTTAGGTGCAGACGTAGGAAGTGTTTCCCCATAGGAAACAATGGGGCTGCGTTAGGAGCTGAACGCGGCTTTTTTGCAGGTGTTAGGTTTTTTTTCAGCTCAAACAGCCCCATTGTTTCCTATGGGGATATCGTGCACGAGCACGTTTTTGAGGCTGGCCGCGTCCGTAAGCAACTCTGGTATCGAGAGTTGCATTTGCGGTAAAAATGCTCTACGCTCCTTTTTTGGAGCCTAACGCAGCATTTGTTTGAACTCTCGATACCAGAGTTAAATTTATGGTGCGGCCAGAAAAAAGCCCGCGGAGCGTTAACAGCCCTTCTACCGCCAAACTCCAAATCTAGGCCTAAGATAGCTACAATATAACTAATAGTTATATTGTAGCTAGCTTAGGTTTCATTTTAATTTCACAGGTAAGTTTGTATTTATTTTAACTAGGTAGACTAGTTAGTAAATAGTTATTAACTACCACCTAGTTGAAAAATATATAAATTTACCTGGGAAATAAAACCTAACCTGCCTTACACTAAAACCTAAAATGACAAAAAATAGCAAAAACCTACAATTACAAAAAATAAAAAATCTACCATTACAAAGAATAATAAACAAAATTATCTAAAAAAATAAAAATGATTCCTATTCTAATACCCTTTAAAAAAAACACCCCAAAATAAAAAAGGCTAATCTAGAATAGATTAAAAGGGCCTTTTGTAGGGCATTGCCCTAAAGTTAACAGCTCTTTTGCTACAAGAAAACAAACACCCCCTAACAGTATACAAACCTCCACCCCCCAAACCCACAAAATAAAAATAAAGTAAAACCTAATCTACCCATTGCCCTGAAAGGGCATTTATATGGGCATTGCCCTTAAAAGGGCATTTAGCTCTTTTGCTGCGCAAGCCCTAATCTAAAAATAAAAACCCACCCCAAAACGAAAAAAAATACATTACACAAAATAACAAACAAATTATCAAAAATAATAAAAATTATTCCTATTCTAATACCCATTTAAAAAAAAAAAAAAAACGAATCTAGAATAAACTACCAATAGCCCTTAAAAAGGGCCTTTTGCTAACATTACAAACCCCCCCCCAACCCAGAAAATAAAAAAAAAAAAACTATTTAAAAAAACCTAAGCTACTCATTGCCATAAAAAGGGCATTTGTATGGGCATTGTCCTTAAAAGGGCATTTAGCTACCCAAATCCTAATCTAAAAAATAAAAACACCCAAAAAAGCCCTTAAAAAAACCTATCACTAACCCCCGACGATCCACTTACAGTTTTTGAAGTCCCGCTTGAACGATCTTCATTCAGGCGGTGAAGTCCTCATCCAGGCGGTGAGAAGTTTTCATCCAGACGGCCTCTTCAATCTTCATCCAGGCGGCTTCTTATATCTTGATCCCGGTGGCGCGGTGCGGATCCATCCTGGAGACATCCGGCGTGGAGCATCCTCTTCATATGGTCGCCACCGTACACTGAATCTTCAATGCAAGGAGTGTGATTCAAGATGGCGTCCCTTGCATTCCTATTGGCTGAAAATTTTGAATCAGCCAATAGGAATTAGAGCTGCTAAAATCCTATTGGCTGCTCAAATCAACCAATAGAATTTAAGCAGCTCTCATTCTATTGGATGATGAATCATCCAATAGAATGAGAGCTACTTAAATCCTATTGGCTGATTTGAACAGTCAATAAGATTTTAGCAGCTCTAATTCCTATTGGCTGATTCAAGCCTCATGTTGTTGCCTTCCGAATGCCCAGTCCAGCCTCATGGTGTTGCCTTTTGAATGCCCAATCAAGTCTCTAGGCTTGACTGGTCTTAAACAAAGCAATAATATGAGGCTTGGCTGGGCTTTCAGAGCACAACAGCATGACGCTTGACTAGGCATTCACAAGGCAGCAGATTGAGGCTTGACTGTGCATTCAGAAGGCATCAGATTGAGGCTTTACTGTGCATTCAGAAAGCAAACTCTTGAGGCTTTACTAGGCATTCAGAAGGCAGCAGATTGAAGCTTGAGTAGGCATGCAGAATTCAGCAGATTGAGGCTTGATTAGGCATTCAGAAGGCAACAACATGAGGCTTGATGAGGCATTCTGAAGGCAAAATCTTGAGGCTTGACTGGACATTCAGAAGGCAACATAATCAGGCTTTACTAGGCATTTAACGCAACAGATTGAGGCTTGACTGGGCATTCAGAAGGCAACAACATGAGGCTTGACTGGACACTCACAGAGCAGCAGAGGGAGGCTTGACTGGGCATTCAGAAGGCAGCAACTTGAGATTTGATTGCCCATTCAGAAGGCAGAAGATTGCATCATTAAAAAGATTGCAAATTGTTTTTCCATTATAACTAAGTTTAAAAACAGATATGCTCTCTGAAGCCTATCGGCTAGATTTAGAGTTCTGCGGCCAAAGGGGTGCGTTAGCTATGCGTGCTTTTTTTCCCCCGCACCTTTTAAATACTGCTGGTATTTAGAGTTCACAGAAGGGCTGCGTTAGGCTCCAAAAAGGGAGCATATAGCATAATTTTCCGCCACTGCAACTCTCAATACCAGCGGTGCTTACGGACGCGGCCAGCTTCAAAAACGTGCTTGTGCACGATTCCCCCATAGGAAACAATGGGGCCGTTTGAGCTGGAAAAAAACCTAACACCTGCAAAAAAGCAGCGTTCAGCTCCTAACGCAGCCCCATTGTTTCCTATGGGGAGACACTTCCTAAGTCTGCACCTAACACCCTAACATGTACCCCGAGTCTAAACACCCTTAACCTTACACTTATTAACCCCTAATATGCCGACCCCGCTATCGCTGACCCCTGCATATTATTATTAACCCCTAATCTGCCGCTCCGTACACCGCCGCAACCTACGTTATCCCTATGAACCCCTAATCTGCTGCCCCTAACCCCCGCCGACCCCTATATTATATTTATTACCCCCTAATTTGCCCCCTCCCAACGTCGCCGCTACCTACCTACAATTATTAACCCCTTATCTGCCGACCGGACCTCACCGATACTCTAATAAATTTATTAACCCCTAAAGCTAAGTCTAACCCTAACCCTAACACCCCCCTAGGTTAAATATAATTTTTATCTAACGAAATAAAATTAATCTTATTAAATAAATTATTCCTATTTAAAGCTAAATACTTACCTGTAAAATAAACCCTAATATAGCTACAATATAAATAATAATTATATGGTAGCTATTTTAGGATTAATATTTATTTTACAGGCAACTTTGTATTTATTTTAACCAGGTACAATAGCTATTAAATAGTTAAGAACTATTTAATAGCTACCTAGTTAAAATACTTACAAAATTACCTGGAAAATAAATCCTAACCTAAGTTACAATTAAACCTAACACTACACTATCAATAAATTAATTAAATACAAATACCTACAAATAAATACACTAACTAAAGTACAAAAAATAAAGAAAGAACTAAGTTACAAAAAAATAAAAAAATAATTTACAAACATAAAAATATTACAACAATTTAAAGGTAATTAAGCCCCCTAATAAAATAACAAAGCCCCCCAAAATAAAAAAATGCCCTACCCTATTCTAAAATAAAAATTGAAAAGCTCTTTTACCTTACCAGCCCTTAAAAGGGCCTTTTGCGGGGCATGCCCCAAAGAATTCTGCTCTTTTGCCTGTAAAAAGAAAAACATACAATACCCCCCAACATTACAACCCACCACCCACATACCCCTAATCTAACCCAAACCTCCCTTAAATAAACCTAACACTAAGCCCCTGAAGATCTTCCTACCTTATCTTCACCAAGCCGGGTATCACCGATCCGTCCAGAAGAGGGTCCGAAGTCTTCCTCCTATCCGGGCAATGTCTTCATCCAAGCGGGGGCTGAAGAGGTCCATCATCCGGCTGAAGTCTTCATCCAAGCGGGGGCTGAAGAGGTCCATCATACGGCTGAAGTCTTCATCCAAGTGGGGGCTGAAGAGGTCCATCATCCGGCTTAAGTCTTCTATCAAGAGGCATCTTCAATCTTCTTTCTTCCGGCTCCATCTTCATCCCGCCGACGCGGAACATCCTCGGAACAGCCAATAGAATGTGAGCTCAATCTGATTGGCTGATTGGATCAGCCAATCGGATTGAACTTGAATCTGATTGGCTGATTCCATCAGCCAATCAGAATTTTCCTACCTTAATTCCGATTGGCTGATAGAATCCTATCAGCCAATCGGAATTCGAGGGACGCCATCTTGGATGACGTCCCTTAAAGAAACCTTCATTCATCAGGAGTTCGTCGTGGAGGAAGGATGTTCCGCGTCGGCGGGATGAAGATGGAGCCGGAAGAAAGAAGATTGAAGATGCCGCTTGATAGAAGACTTCAGCCGGATGATGGACCTCTTCAGCCCCCGCTTGGATGAAGACTTCAGCCGGATGATGGACCTCTTCAGCCCCCGCTTGGATGAAGACTTCAGCTGGATGATGGACCTCTTCAGCCCCCGCTTGGATGAAGACATCGCCCGGATAGGAGGAAGACTTCGGACCCTCTTCTGGACGGATCGGTGATACCCGGCGTGGTGAAGATAAGGTAGGAAGATCTTCAGGGGCTTAGTGTTAGGTTTATTTAAGGGGGGTTTGGGTTAGATTAGGGGTATGTGGGTGGTGGGTTGTAATGTTGGGGGGGGTATTGTATTTTTTTTTTACAGGCAAAAGAGCTGAATTCTTTGGAGCATGCCCCGCAAAAGGCCCTTTTAAGGGCTGGTAAGGTAAAAGAGCGTTTCAATTTTTATTTTAGAATAGGGTAGGGCATTTTTTTATTTTGGGGGGCTTTGTTATTTTATTAGGGGGCTTAGAGTAGGTGTAATTAGCTTAAAATTGTTGTAATATTTTTATAATGTTTGTAAATTATTTTTTTATTTTTTGTACATTAGTTAGTGTATTTATTTGTATTTATTTGTAGGAATTTGTATTTAATTAATTTATTGATAGTGTAGTGTTAGGTTTAATTGTAACTTAGGTTAGGATTTACTTTACAGGTAATTTTGTAATTATTTTAACTAGGTAGCTATTAAATAGTTCTTAACTATTTAATAGCTATTGTACCTGGTTAAAATAAATACAAAGTTGCCTGTAAAATAAATATAAACCCTAAAATAGCTACAATATAATTATTATTTATATTGTAACAATATTAGGGTTTATTTTACAGGTAAGTATTTAGCTTTAAATAGGAATAATTTATTTAATAAGATTTATTTTATTTCGTTAGATAAAAATTATATTTAATTTAGGGGTTAATACATTTATTAGAGTAGCGGTGAGGTCCGGTCAGCAGATTAGAGGTTAATAATTGTAGGTAAGCTAGCGGCGACGTTGGGGGTGGGGAATATTAGGGGTTAATAAATATTATGTAGGTGTCGGCGGTGTTAGGGGAAGACAGATTAGGGGTACATAGGGATAATGTAGGTTGCGGCGGTGTGCGGTCGGCAGATTAGGGGTTAAAAAAATTTAGTAGAGTGGCGGAGATGTGAGGGGGCCTCGGTTTAGGGGTACATAGGTAGTTTATGGGTGTTAGTGTACTTTAGAGCACAGTAGTTAAGAGCTTTATGAACCGGCGTTAGCCCAGGAAGCTCTTAACTCCTGACTTTTCTCGGCGGCTGGAGTCTTGTCGTTAGATTTCTAACGCTCACTTCAGCCAAGACTCTAAATACCGGCGTTAGAAAGATCCCATTGAAAGATAGGATACGCAATTGACGTAAGGGGATCTGCGGTATTGAAAAGTCGTGGCTGGAAAGTGAGCGTTAGACCCTTACCTATAAGACTCTAAATACCAGCGATAGGCCAAAACCAGCGTTAGGACCCCCTAACGCTGGATTTGACGGCTAACGCAGAACTCTAAATCTAGGCGTATGTTTCCAAAACATTTATATTTTTAGACATCTGTTACATATATATGGATTACTTTCCTCTTCTATGTGGTGTGCAGGGCAGGTTTGATTTCCTTCATTGAATCTAAAATATTCTTTGTAGGCCCTTTCTCTGTAAAAGTATTGTAATCTAAATCACAGGCACCAGCATGTGGCTTAAATTGGCATTCAGGGGGCAAAAACATAATTTATGTAAGAACTTACCTGATAAATTCATTTCTTTCATATTGACAAGAGTCTATGAGCTAGTGACATATGGGATATACAATCCTACCAGGAGGGGCAAAGTTTCCCAAACCTCAAAATGCCTATAAATACACCCCTCACCACACCCACAATTCAGTTTAACGAATAGCCAAGCAGTTGGGTGATAAAGAAAGGAGTAGAAAGCATCAACAAAGAAAATTTGGAAATAATTGTGCTTTATACAAAAAATCATAACCACCATAAAAAGGGTGGGCCTCATGTACTCTTGCCAATATGAAAGAAATTAATTTATCAGGTAAGTTCTTACATAAATTATGTTTTATTTCATGTAATTGGCAAGAGTCCATGAGCTAGTGACATATGGGATATCAATACCCAAGATGTGGAGTCTTCCACTCAAGAGTCACTAGAGAGGGAGGGAATAAAAATAAAAAAACAGCCATATTCCACTGAAAAAAAATTAATCCACAACCCAAAAAAATAAGTTTATTTCATTTTTGAAAGAAAAAAACTTAAATCAAAAGCAGAAGAATCAAACTGAAACAGCTGCCAGAAGAACTTTTCTACCACAAACTGCTTCCGAAGAAGCAAATACATCAAAACGGTAGAATTTTGTAAATGTATGCAAAGCGGACCAAGTCGCCGCTTTGCAAATCTGATCAACTGAAGCTTCATTCTTAAAAGCCCACGAAGTGGAGACTGATCTTGTAGAATGAGCTTTAATTCTCTGAGGCGGGCCCTGACCTGACTCCGAATAAGCTTGATGAATCAAAAGTTTCAACCAAGAAGCCAAGGAAATAGCAGAAGCCTTCTGACCTTTCCTAGGACCAGAAAATAAAACAAATAGACTGGAAGTCTTCCTGAAATCTTTAGTAGCTTCCACATAATATTTCAAAGCTCTTACCACATCCAAAGAATGTAAGGATCTCTCCAAAGAATTCTTAGGATTAGGACATAAGGAAGGGACAACAATTTCTCTGCTAATGTTGTTAGAATTCACAACCTTAGGAAAAAATTTAAAAGAAGTCCGCAAAACTGCCTTATCCTGATAAAAAATCAGAAAAGGAGACTCACAAGAAAGAGCAGATAGCTCAGAAACTCTTCTAGCAGAAGAGATAGCCAAAAGGAACACTTTCCAAGAAAGTAGTTTAATGTCCAAAGAATGCATAGGCTCAAATGGAGGAGCCTGTAAAGCCTTCAGAACCAAATTAAGACTCCAAGGAGGAGAAATTGATTTAATGACAGGCTTAATATGAACTAAAGCCTGTACAAAACAGTGAATATCAGGAAGTATAGCAATCTTTCTGTGAAATAAAACAGAAAGAGCGGAGATTTGTCCTTTCAAGGAACTTGCAGACAAACCCCTATCGAAACCATCCTGAAGGAACTGTAAAATTCTAGGAATTCTAAAAGAATGCCAGGAGAATTTATGAGAAGAACACCATGAAATGTAAGTCTTCCTAACTCTATAATAAATCTTTCTAGAGACAGATTTACGAGCTTGTAACATAGTATTAATCCCTGAGTCAGAGAAACCTCTATGACTTAGAACTAAGCGTTCAATTTCCATACCTTCAAATTTAATGATTTGAGATCCTGATGGAAAAATGGACCTTGAGATCGTAGGTCCGGCCGTAACGGAAGTGGCCAAGGCGGGCAACTGGACATCCAAACCAGATCCACATACCAAAACCTGTGTGGCCATGCTGGAGCCACCAGCAACACAAAAGACTCCATGATGATTTTGGAGATCACTCTTGGAAGGAGAACTAGAGGCGGGAAGATGTAAGCAGGATGATAACACCAAGGAAGTGTCAGTGCATCCACTGTTTCCGCCTGAACATCCCTGGACCTGGACAGGCATCTGGGAAGTTTCTTGTTTAGATGAGAGGCCATGAGATCTATCTCTGGAAGACCCCACATCTGAACAATCTGAGAAAACACATCTGGATAGAGAGACCACTCCCCTGGATGTAAAGTCTGGCGGCTGAGATAATCCACCTCCCAATTGTCTACACCTGGGATATGCACCGCAGAGATTAGACAGGAGCTGGATTCCACCCAAGCAAGTATCCGAGATACTTATTTCATAGCTTGGGGACTGTGAGTCCCACCCTGATGATTGACATAAGCAACAGTTGTGATATTGTCTGTCTGAAAACAAATTAACAGTTCTCTCTTTAGCAGAGGCCAAAACTGAAGAGCCCTGAGAATTGCACGGAGTTCTAAAATATTTATTGGTAATCTCGCCTCTTGAGATTTCCAAACCCCTTGTGCTGTCAGAGATCCCCAAACAGCTCCCCAACCTGAAAGACTCGCATCTGTTGCAATCACAGTCCAGGTTGGCCGAACAAAAGAAGCCCCTTGAACCAAACGATGGTGATCTATCCACCATGTCAGAGAGTGTCGTACATTGGGATTCAAGGATATTAATTGTGATATCTTTGTATAATCCCTGCACCATTGATTCAGCATGCAAAGCTGTAGAGGTCTCATGTGAAAATGAGCAAAGGGGATCGCGTCCGATGCTACAGTCATGAGACCTAAAACTTCCATGCACATAGCCACTGAAGGGAATGACTGAGACTGAAGGTGCCGGCATGCTGTGACCAATTTTAAACGTCTCTTGTCTGTTAGAGACAGAGTCATGGACACTGAATCTATCTGGAAGCCTAAAAAGGTGACCCTTGTCTGAGGAATCAAGAAACTTTTTGGTAAATTGATCCTCCAACCATGTTTCTGAAGAAACAACACTAGTTGATTTGTGTGAGATTCTGCAGTATGTAAAGACTGAGCTAGTACCAAGATATCGTCCAAATAAGGAAACACCGCAATACCCTGTTCTCTGATTACAGATAGTAGGGCACCCAGAACCTTTGAAAAGATTCTTGGAGCTGTTGCTAGGCCAAATGGAAGAGCAACAAATTGGTAATGCTTGTCTAGAAAAGAGAATCTCAGAAACTGATAGTGTTCTGGATGAATCGGAATATGAAGGTATGCATCCTGCAAGTCTATTGTGGACATATAATGTCCTTGCTGAACAAAAGGCAGAATAGTCCTTATAGTCACCATCTTGAAAGTTGGTACTCTTACATAACGATTCAAAATTTTCACATCCAGAACTGGTCTGAATAAATTTTCTTTCTTTGGTACAATGAATAGGTTTGAATAAAACCCCAAACCTTGTTCCTGACGAGGAACTGGCATGATTACCCCTGAAGACTCCAGGTCTGAAACACACTTCAGAAAAGCCTGAGCTTTTACTTGTTTTACAGGGATGCATGAGAGAAAAAATCTTCTCACAGGAGGTCTTACTTTGAATCCTATTCGATACCCTTGAGAGACAATGCTCTGAATCCAATGATTTTGGACAGATTTTATCCAAAAATCCTTGAAAAACCTTAATCTGCCCCCTACCAGCTGAGCTGGAATGAGGGCCGCACTTTCATGCGGACTTAGGGGCTGACTTTGGTTTCCTAAATGGCTTGGATTTATTCCAATTTGAGGAAGGCTTCCAATTGGAAGCAGATTCCTTGGGAGGAGGATTGAGGTTTTTGTTCCTTATTCTGATGAAAGGAACGAAAACGGTTAGAAGCCTTAGATTTACCCTTAGGTTTTTTATCCTGAGGCAAAAAAAACTCCTTTTTCTCCAGTGATAGTTGAAATAATAGAATCCAACTGAGAACCAAATAAATTATTACCTTGGAAAGAAAGAGATAGTAATCTAGATTTAGATGTCATATCAACATTCCAAGATTTAAGCCACAAAGCTCTTCTAGCTAATACAGCTAAAGACATGGATCTAACATAAATTTTGATAATATAAAAAATGGCATCACAAATAAAATGATTAGCATGTTGCAGTAAGCGAGTAATGCTAGATATGTCAGGATCCAATTCTCGTTGTGCTAAATTCTCCAACCAAAAAGTTGAAGCAGCCGCAACATCAGCCAAAGAAATAGCAGGTCTGAGAAGATGACCTGAATATAAATAGGCCTTCCTTAGATAAGATTCAAGCTTCCTATCTAAAGGATGCTTAAAGGAAGTACTATCTTCCATAGGAATAGTGGTACGTTTAGCAAGAGTAGAAATAGCCCCATGAACTTTGGGGATTTTTACCCAAAACTCTATAGATTTTGCTGGTAAAGGATACAATTTTTTAAACCTTGAAGAAGGAATAAAAGAAGCACCTGGCTTATTCCATTCCCTAGAAATCATATCAGCAATAGCCTCAGGAATAGGAAAAACCCCTGGGGAAACCACAGGAGGTTTAAAAACAGCATTTAAACGTTTATTAGACTGAACGTCAATAGGACTGGTTACCTCAATATCCAAAGTAATTAACACTTCTTTTAATAAAGAACGCATATACTCTATTTTAAATAAATAAGTAGATTTGTCAGTGTCAATGTCTGAGGAAGGATCTTCTGAATCAGATAGATCCTCTTCAGAAGAGGATAAATTATTATGTTGTTGGTCATTTGAAATTTCATCAGCTAAATGAGAAGTTTTAAAAGACCTTTTACGTTTATTAGAAGGTGGAAATGCAGACAAAGCCTTCAGAATAGAATCAGAAACAAATTCTTTAAAATTTACAGGTATATCATGCACATTAGAAGTTGAAAGAACTGCAACTGGCAATGTACTATTACTGATGGAAACGCTATCTGCATGTAAAATTTTATCATGACAACTATTACAACAAATGACATTTGGTGAAATAATTTCTACACTTTTACAACAAATGCACTTAGCTTTGGTAGAACCGATGTCAGGCAGCAATGTTCCAGCAGAAACTTCTGAGACAGGATCAGATTGGGACATCTTGCTCAATGTAAGAGAAAAAACAACATATAAAGCAAAATTATCTATTTCCTTATATGACAGTTTCAGGAATGGGAAAAAATGCAAAAGCAGAGGCCTCTGATAGAGAAAAAAAGCAAGAGGCAAACATCAATGGGGTATTGAAATAATGAAAAAAATTTGGCGCCAAGTATGACGCACAACGTAACATAAACTTTTTTGGCGCCAAAAATAACCGGAAATGACACACTCGCGTCACTAATGACGCCGCCATGTGAAAGGTCTCAGTGTCACGTATGACGCCGGAAATGACGAAGTTGCGTCATAAACGTATTTTTTCGCGCCAAAAAATGACGCAATAAAGTTTAGCATTTGACGCACCCGTGGGCCTAATACCCGCAATAGCAAGAAGTAGTCAATTGAAAAAAAGACTAAACCCCAGGTAAGAAAAAAATGTCTTAAAATGTTAAAACTCCCCAAATATGAAACTGACAGTCTGCTGAAGGAAATACATGAACCTGACTCATGGCAAATATAAGTACAATACATATATTTAGAACTTTATATAAATGCATAAAGTGCCAAACCATAGCTGAGGTGTCTTAAGTAATAAAAAACATACTTACCAAAAGACACCCGTCCACATATAGCAGATAACCAAACCAGTATTAAAACAGTTATAAGTAGAGGTAATGGTAAATTGAGAGTATATCGTCGATCTGAAAAGGGAGGTAGGAGATGAATCTCTACGACCGATAACAGAGAACCTATGAAATAGACCCCCTTTAGGGAAATCATCATATTCAAATAAGTGATACTCCCTTCACGTCCCTCTGACATTCGATGTACTCTGAGAGGAATCGGGCTTCAACAATGCTGAGAAGCGCATATCAACGTAGAAATATTAGCACAAACTTACTTCACCACCTCCATAGGAGGCAAAGTTTGTAAAACTGAATTGTGGGTGTGGTGAGGGGTGTATTTATAGGCATTTTGAGGTTTGGGAAACTTTGCCCCTCCTGGTAGGATTGTATATCCCATATGTCACTAGCTCATGGACTCTTGCCAATTACATGAAAGAAATTTAGGCTTGACTGGGCATTCAGAAAGCAGCAGATAGAGACTTGACTGTACATTCACAAGGTAAAACCTTGAGGCTTGATGAAGCATTCAGAAGGAAGAAGATTGAGGCTGTACTGGACATTCTTAAAGCGGCAGATTATGGGACCCATTTATCAAGCACTGGATGGAGCTTGAGGGCCTGTGTTTTTAAAGACCGCTGCTCCATAACCTGTCCGCCTGCTCTGAGCAGGCGGACAGACATCTCCGCAATTTAACCCGATCGAGTATGATTGGGTTGATTGACACCCCCGGCGAATCTGCAGTGGTGGCGTTGCATCAGTAGCTCACAAGAGCTGCTGGTGCAATGCTGAATACGGAGAGCATATTGCTCTCCGCATTCAGTGAGGTCTGTCGGACCTGATCCACACTGTCGGATCAGGTCCGACAGACCTTTGTTAAATAGGGGCCTAAGGCTTGACTGGACATTCACAAGGCAGTAGATTAAGGCTTGACTGCGCATTCGCAAGGCAACAGCATGAGGCTTGACTGGACATTCAGAAGGCAGCAGATTGAGGTTTGACTGAGCATTCAAAAGGCAACAGCATGAGGCTTGATTGGACATTCAGAAGGCAGCAGATTGAGGCTTGATTGGGCATTCAAAAGGCAGCAGATTCAGGCTTGACTGGGCATTCACAAGGCAGTAGATTGAAGCATGACTGGGCCTTCACAAGGTAGCAGATTGAGGCTTGACTGGGCATTCAAAAGGCAGCAGATTAGGCAGCAGATTAAAGCTTTACTGGGCATTCACAAGGCAGCAGATTAATACTTGACTGGGCATTAACAAAGCAGCAAATTGAGGCTTGACTGGGTGTTCACAAGGCAGAAGATTGAAGCTTGACTGGGCATTTACAAGGTAGAAGATTGAGGCTTGACTGGGCATTTACAAGGTAGCAGATTGAGGCTTGACTGGGCATTAAAAAGGCAGCAGATTCAGGCTTGACTGGACATTTACAAGGCATCAGATTCAGGCTTGATGGGACATTCAGAAAGCTGCTGATTGAGGCTTGACTGGGCATTCACAAGGCAGCAGATTCAGGCTTGATGGGGCATTCAGAAAGCAGCAGATTCAGGCTTGACTGGGCATTCACAAGGCAGCAGATTGAGGCTTGACTGGGCATTCACAAGGCAACAGAATGAGGCTTGACGGGGCATGCAGAAGGCAAAACCTTGAGGCTTGATTGGACATTCATTTGAAAAATAGTAGGTGTATATGTAGGTATAGTAGAGCGC
Source organism: Bombina bombina (assembly GCF_027579735.1). NCBI lineage: Eukaryota > Metazoa > Chordata > Amphibia > Anura > Bombinatoridae > Bombina > Bombina bombina. Next base: position 398,760,612 of record NC_069500.1, on the reverse strand, counting down.
TGGATATAGTGAATACCAAACACCTTACAGATAGAAAAGATCCTTCGTTCTTTTCAGGATTATAGAGCTGGTTAGAGGATAGGGGTAAGGGCGCTAAAGGAAGCTTAAGGTATCCATGAGTGATTAATATGTTTGTTATTTCACTAGAAATCTAAAGGTGTGGAAGCTAAATAAGCTACGAGTATCCTTAAGTGACAAATCTGTATTGTGTGATTACACTAACAGTCCATTGAGTGGATTAAGATAATATAAATGTTGCGAGTAAAAATATATAATGTGTAATCAATTGTGTGCAACAGTGAATATTCAAAGGTGATAATGTATATAAAGTGACAGATAAAAATATTAAGTGAAAAATAAAAATATATTTATTAGATCCCAATGTCTAAATACAAACAATTACCAAATGGTAAGATAAAATGTGATGATTAGTCTACAATCAAGTATCAGTATAGATATAAAATTGACTATTACGGCCTGTAAAATCAAAGTAACTGGCAGCCTAGCATAGAGTATAAATATGTATAACAAATATAACAAGTCTTATGAACACGTAGTAATGAAATAAAATAAAATATCCACATTCACTCTTAAACCTAAAAATAAGTAAATAAAAAATTAAAATAAAGGGTCTCAATAGAGCAGGGAGCTTCCCTATTGAAATCTGAAATGTTCAAAGGGCAAAAAGAGAACAGTGAATAGTGTTAGTTAACACAGTACCTGAGTAAAAAATAATGCCATAAATGCAGTTAGTTGTGGCTTTTAGAAGATTCTATGCCTGTGTGGCACGTTGTATTCTGGAGTTGACTTATGGAGATACAAAAGATACAAGTTACCTTAACGTTTTAATGTTTCAGATGGAGCCGTTACAAATCACTCGCCTCCGATCTTACACAGTGACTCGAGTGCACCGCATGTGTCTTGGCGTCTGCGAGGTTCTGAGTGCTCGTTCTTATTACCGGCTCAGGAAAGAGATTTGTCAAGATCGTTTAGAGTCTGTATATCAATTCCATTCAGAAAGGTACATCTGTAGTACCCTGCACTTAGTGCTCTGCACGCAGGGAATGTTGAATCTTGACGAAATGATGAAATAGTAACCCGGGTTATCAAAATCCAAATAAAGTTATTCCAATGATAAACAGGTACAACTTCCACAGTTTCTAATCTTAAAGACAGTCACAGTGATCAACGCATTTCGCTCTGCAAAGAGCTTTATCAAGATTAGTGTGACTGAGACTGTGTATCCTTTTAAAGGTGTTAGAGAATCCTGATTGGTTATTCCTTAATTGGTTTCAATAAAGGTGGATTCTAAGGTAACTGATACATGTGTCAGTCAAAAATGTCTATTCATTCAGAAATAAAGGAATTTTTTAAGGTGTAAATCTTCCTCTTTGTTTCGAGTGGCATTTATTGTTCATTCTTGCCCATAAATATAGAGTGTTTGTATTCTACTCCGCTCATCTAAATTAGTCTTATACATTATAACATAAAAATATATAAAATAACAGGAAAAAAACATATATGCACCAAATAAAAACATCCTATCATTTGACTATATATTAACAGCTTTCATTAAAAATGTGCTTGAAAACCTTGTCAATCATGTAAATTTATTTTGCTTAGGTGTCCATTAAATTACTACATAGATACACTTTTAAGAGAAAAAACATATTTTAGTTTATTTATTTCCTATATTTCGTAAAAACGTGATCATAAAAGTGTTTATGAGAAAGTTAAGTTATCATTATAAGTTGAAATCTATTATTTAGTATTTGATAGTAGTGGGCTGGGAAATAAAAATTAATCATAAACATGAAAAGAGCAATCTAAAGTATTAAATCTAGCTCTATTCAAAAAGAAAAGGGGAAAGGTCCAATTCTGAATTTAAACCTTTTGGGAATGTGTTAAACTTATAAATTAATTCAGCTTCCTTTATCAACAATTTCTTTTCTATATTTCCACCTCTCCTGGGTCTTTGTACTTTCTGTATTCCCCAATAGGACAGATCTTTGGTATTTCCTTTGTGAATTGGACAGATCTTTGGTATTTCCTTTGTGAATTGTTTTAAAATGCTTATATAAATGTGTGTCCTCAAGGCCATTTTTTATGTGGCCAATATGTTCTCTAATTCTATCTCTAACCGTTCTCTTTATTTCTCCAAAATAGAAGAGATTACAGGAGAATTTTAGAACATAAATTACATTTTTGTGAGTACATCTTATAATATCCTTAATTACAAACGTTTTTTCTGAGTCATTTATCTGTATATTTTTTATCTTATTACTATGGCTACAGGCTTTACAGGTGTAGCAGGGGAAAAATCACATAATGTTTTTACCTGTTAAATCTTACCTGTTAAATCTTTTTGTCTCATGTAGCTTTTTTTGGACTTCTTCAATTCACTAGGGGCCAATAGTGTTTTCAAATTTGCAGCTTTTTAAAAAACAAAATTTAGGTTATCTGAATTTTTCCCCCCAAGATATTATCCTCTCTGAGAAGATGCCAATGTTTTTTTTACAATTCTTTTTATGATGTTATGGTCAGCATGGAAATCAGTTATAAATGGTATTTTAATTGTGTCATTATTTTCTCTTTGCTTTTCTTTATATGCCAATAGGGACTCCCTATTAGTGTCTTTCGCTCTTTCAATGGCTTTACTGGTAATATCAGTTTTGTACCCTCTTGAATTAAATCTGCTAACACTTCTGACTGTTGTTCAAAGTCTATCAGTCTAGAGCAGTTTTTTCTTACACGGAGATATTGCCCTACAGGGATATTGTTTTTCTAAACATCTAAATGGCAGCTGTTGGCATGTATATAGTTGTTACAATCAATCTTTTTGAAGTGAGTCTTAGTCTCTAGCTTTTTATCCATCATCATTATTTCTAAATCTAGAAAGACAACCGAATTTTTACTACAGTTAAAAGTAAAATTCAGGCCCCCAGTGTTAGGGTTCATATCCTCAAACATCATATTTAAGTCATGTTCTCTGCCCTTCCAAACTATTAATAGATCGTCTATATATCTCTTGGAGAGCACAAGGTTTGCACCATAGCCGCCAAATGCCAAAAAATTCAGTCTCCCAAGCTCCCATAAAAAGATTGGCATAGCTACGTGCAAACCTTGTGCCCATAGCAGTTCCTTCAGTTTGGAGAATTAAAATTTTCATTAAAGGAAAAATAATTATTCTCTAATATGTATCTTATACTTTTCAGAATAAAATTTCTATGCTGATCTGTCATATTAGGATCTGATTTTAAAAATAGTTCAACAGCTTGGATGCCCTTAGAATGGTTAATTACTGCGTACAAAGATGTAACGTCACAGGTTACCAAGATCATATTATCTTCCCAATGAACCGTTTTAAGGATATTGAAGACTTGTGTAGAGTCCTCAAGATAAGAGTTTAGATTCTTAACGTGTTTCTGCAAAAAACTATCAACATATTTTGACAGATTGGCTGATAAAGAGTCTATACCCAGGGGGGTTGACCAAACATTTGTGGATTTTTGGTAAGAAATAGATAATAGGGATTCTGGGGAATTTAGGTGTTTAAAATCCTAATTCTTAATCATTAAGTATTTCTGATTTTCTACCATCTGACAAGATCTTATTAAGAGTCTTCATAAATTTCTCAGTTGGATCAAAATCCAATTTTTTATACGTCCTAGTGTCACTTAGTAATCTGTAGGCCTCTTTTAGGTAGTTCTTAGTGTCCATCAGGACAATACCTCCACCCTTGTCCGCAGGTTTTATAGTAATTTCTGCATTTTTTTGAAGATTATTAATTATTGTTTTTTCTTTCATGCTCATATTATATCTTTTAAGTTTAGGTGGATTACATTTTTGGATATCTTTACACACTAGTTTCTCAAAGGTTTCCAAATTGTTTCCCTTTGCATGAATTGGATTAAATTTCGATCTAACCTTCAAATCTGTGTGTTGAATACTGTTTGATGTTGGTGACCTAATGTTTAATTGTCTTTCTACTGGGTTCTTTAAGAAAAATCTTTTTAAGGTTAAATTCCTACCAAATTTTTTGACATGGATATGCGTGTTAAATTTGTTTAATCTCACTGTGGGTGCAAAAGAGAGACCTAAGCTCAAGACTTTTTCTTCTTCTTTTTTTAGAATAATACTGCTTAAATTAAAGATTCCTTGGTGTGTGGCGTTTATCTCCACCTTTTTGCCTCGTTTGGATATTCCTCTTCCTCTCTTTCCTCTAAACTTCTTTTCTTTCTGGGCTTTAGGTCGTTTTCCTGTCTGATCAAATCCCTTGAGGTGCCCTCCTTTAGAGGGCTCCTCTCTACAAGAGATATATAGATGATCTATTAATAGTTTGGAAGGGCACAGAACATGACTTAAATATGATGTTTGAGGATATGAACACTAACACTTGGGGCCTGAATTTTACTTTTAACTGTAGTAAAAATGTGGTTGTCTTTCTAGATTTAGAAATAATGATGATGGATAAAAAGCTAGAGACTAAGACTCACTTCAAAAAGGTTGATTGTAACAACTATATACATGCCAACAGCTGCCATTTAGATGTTTGGAAAAAACAATATCCCTGTAGGGCAATATCTCCGTTTATGAAAAAACTGCTCTAGACTGATAGACTTTGAACAACAGTCAGAAGTGTTAGCAGAAAGATTTAATTCAAGAGTGTACAAAACTGATATTACCAGTAAAGCCTTTACTTTAAAGTAAAGCCCCTATTGGCATATAAAGAAAAGCAAAGAGAAAATAATGGGGCCTATCTATCAAGCTCCGACTGGAGCTTGATGCCCCGTGTTTTTGGCGAGCCTGCAGGCTCGCCAGAAACAGCAGTTATGAAGCAGCGGTCACAAAGACTGCTGCTCCATAACCTGTCCGCCTGCTCTGAGCAGGCGGACAGACATTGCTGCAATTCAACCCGATCGAGTACGATCGGGTTGATTGATACCCCCCTGCTGACGCCCCGTTTGCCGCGAGTCTGCAGGGGGCGGCGTTGCACCAGCAGCTCTTGTGAGCTGCTGGTGCAATGCTGAATACGGAGAGCGTATTGCTCTCCGTATTCAGTGAGGTCTGGTGGACCTGATCCGCACTGCCGGATCAGGTCCGCCAGACCTTGTTAAATAGAGGCCAATGACACAAATAAAATACCATTTATAACTGATTTCCATGCTGACCATAACATCATAAAAAGAATTGTAAAAAAACATTGGCATCTTCTCAGAGAGGATAATGTTTTGTGTGGGGGGGGGGGAATTTCAGATAACCCAAATTTTTTATTTTTTTTATTTATTCACCTTTATTTGGATTTTTATACAATAATAATGAACAATGGGCAGTGCCCTCAAGTCTTATACATGGTACAACATCCATCTGGATTATATATCAGTGTCCACACCACAAAAGTCCATCATATAGTTGTGCAATTAGTGTACATCCAAAATTAACCAAATTTTGTTTTTAAAAAAGCTGCAAATTTGAAAACACTATTGGCCCCTAGTGAATTGAAGAAGTCCAAAAAAAGCTACATGAGACAAAAAAGATTTAACAGGTAAAAACATTATGGGATTTTTCCCCTGCTACACCTGTAAAGCCTGTAGCCATAGTAATAAGATAAAAAATATACAGATAAATGACTCAGAAAAACCGTTTGTAATTAAGGATATTATAAGATGTACTCACAAAAATGTAATTTATGTTCTAAAATGCTCCTGTAATCTCTTCTATTTTGGAGAAACAAAGAGAATGGTTAGAGATAGAATTAGAGAACATATTTGCCACATAAAAAATGGCCTTGAGGACACACATTTATATAAGCATTTTAAAACAATTCACAAAGGAAATACCAAAGATCTGTCCTATTGGGGAATACAGAAAGTACAAAGACACTGGAGCGGTGGAAATATAGAAAAGAAATTGTTGATAAAGGAAGCTGAATTAATTTATAAGTTTAACACATTATTCCCAAAAGGTTTAAATTCAGAATTGGACCTTTCCCCTTTTCTTTTTGAATAGAGCTAGATTTAATACTTTAGATTGCTCTTTTCATGTTTATGATTAATTTTTATTTGCCAGCCCACTACTATCAAATACTAAATAATAGATTTCAACTTATAATGATAACCTAACTTTCTCATAAAACACTTTTATGATCACGTTTTTACGAATATTAGGAAATAAATAAACTTTATGGGTATGTTTTTTCCATTAAAAGTATATCTATGTAATAATTTAATGGACACCTATGCAAAATAAATTTACATGATTGACAAGGTTTTCAAGCACATTTTTAATGAAAGCTGTTAATATATGGTCAAATGATAGGATGTTTTTATTTGGTGCATATATGTTTTTTCCTGTTATTTTATATATTTTTATGTTATAATGTATAAGACTAATTTAGATGAGTGGAGTAGAATACAAACACTCTATATTTATGGGCAAGAATGAACAATAAATGCCACCTGAAACAAAGAGGAAGATTTCCACCTTAAAAAATTCCTTTATTTCTGAGTGAATAGACATTTTTGACTGACACATGTATCAGTTACCTTAGAATCCACCTTTATTGAAACCAATTAAGGAATAACCAATCAGGATCCTCTAACACCTTTAAAAGGATACACAGTCTCAGTCACACTTATCTTGATAAAGCTCTTTGCAGAGCGAAACGCGTTGATCACTGTAACTGTCTTTAAGATTAGAAACTGTGGACGTTGTACCTGTTTACCACTGGAATAACTTTATTTGGATTTTGATAACCCGGGTTACTATTTCATAATTTCGTCAAGATTCAACATTCCCTGCGTGCAGAGCACTAAGTGCAGGGTACTACAGATGTACCTTTCTGAATGGAATTGATATACAGACTCTAAACGATCTTGACAAATCTCTTTCCTGAGCCGGTAATAAGAACGAGCACTCGGAACCTCGCAGGTGACGTCAGACACCAAGACACATGCGGCGCACTCGAGTCACTGTGTAAGATCGAAGGCAAGTGATTTATAACGGCTCCATCTGAAACATTAAAAAGTTAAGGTAACTTGTATCTTTTGTATCTCCATAAGTCAACTCCAGAATACAACGTGCCACACAGGCATAGAATCTTCTAAAAGCCACAACTAACTGTATTTATGGCATTATTTTTTACTCAGGTACTGTGTTAACTAACACTATTCACTGTTCTCTTTTTGCCCTTTGAACATTTCAGATTTCAATAAGGAAGCTCCCTGCTCTATTGAGACCCTTTATTTTAATTTTTTATTTCCTTATTTTTAGGTTTAAGATTTAATGTGGATATTTTATTTTATTTCTTTACTACGTGTTCATAAGACTTGTTACATTTGTTATACATATTTATACTCTATGCTAGGCTGACAGTTACTTTGATTTTACAGGCCGTAATAGTCAATTTTATATCTATACTTGGCGAGACGTCCCCGTTGATTGTAGACTAATCATCACATTTTATCTTACCATTTGGTAATTGTTTGTATTTAGACATTGGGATCTAATAAATATATTTTTATTTTTCACTTAATATTTTTATCTGTCACTTTATATACACTATCACCTTTGAATATTCACTGTTGCACACAATTGATTACACATTATATATTTTTATTTGCAACATTTATATTATCTTAATCCACTCAATAGACTGTTAGTGTAATCACACAATACAGATTTGTCACTTAAGGATACTCGTAGCTTATTTAGCTTCCACACCTTTAGATTTCTAGTGAAATAACAAACATATTAATCACTCACGGATACCTTAAGCTTCCTTTAGCGCCCTTACCCCTATCCTCTAACCAATTCATTTGAAAAATGAATGGATGTTGATTGGGCTTGCTTGCAGGTGCGGGAGGTTGCAAGTCAAAACAGCATGAGGCTTGAATATCCATTCAGGTGGAAACAAGTTGATTTGAAAAAGGGTTTCTATATTTGCAGAATTAGGGCAAGATTTAATAAGCAGTGGATGCGCATAGTTTCCGGCTCGCTGAAAAGTTGAGAAGCAGCAGTCGTAAGGTGGCGGACTGCAATCATCACAATCAGTTACGATCGGGATAATTGACAGTCCCTGCTAGCGGCCGATTGGCCGTGAATGAGCAGGGGGCAGAATTCCACAAGCATTTCTTGTGAAATGCTTGTGCAATGTTAAATGCCGACAGTGTATGCTGTCCGCATTTAGCAATGTCCGCCCGGCATTTAATAAATTGACCCCCTTAGACTTGACTGAGTTTTCTGATGGTACAATGATGAGACATTGCTGGGCTTTCAAGTGGCAAAAAGATACAGCTTAATACAGTTGAACATTGGGATAAGGAAACAAAATAATATTAATTTTTGTAACGTTATCTCTTATGTTATGCTTTCAAAGTTTTTATTGCCCCTTTAATTTAAGATTATATTACATTATTCAGTTTTAGTTTAATGTTCTTTTATTTTGATCTTATGTTTAGATTTAAATATTTTTTATTGAGAATTTTAACATACAAGTGATAAAAACATTTTACAATCTCATTGGAAATAAAGTCATATAATCTGAATACATCTTAAAATACAGACTGAAAAGATAACTTCACAAGTTTCCACTATAGCTAATATGAGAATGGTACTACTGATGGCTTCTAACCTTCCACTGACGGTTATTCCCACACAAAAAATGACATGTTTGTCTAATGAGTTGTAACAAAATTACGTAAAACTAACAAAACACGTAAACCTTGTCACCATACTATATGAAGAGTCATCCTCCCAGTTTTTCATAATCACACGCTTAATAAGTCAAAAGAGCTTATCATACTAATATATCCTATTGTAAGCTTCTGTCTCTAGTTCTTTGTGGGGATATCCCCTTATTTGACCGTCTATGATTACACCTTAACTCACTGCCATATAGGATTCATAAGTTGCCCCCCTGGAGTATCCAATAAAACCACACCTTGCTAAAGGAGTCTATTGTGTTTTGATTGTGAGCTGCAGACTCATACATAAAGTATGTGTGTTTCATTTTAGCTTTAATCTCTGACCACTCCGGCAGGGTCACCACTAGAAATTTTCGGGCCTCTGACTAAGCTATTGATCGGGCCCCTCACCATGATTTGGCCAAGTGACTAAAATGTGTGCACACACACAAACACAGAAAATTACACACATGAACACTCACACAGGCACAAAATAACACAGATGCACAGAGACACTAACACAGATACACACTAACACATAAAATGACACAGACACAAATTAACACATACACACACTAATACACACATACAGACCCACATTAACACATACTCACACAGAGACACTAACACAGACACACACTAAAATATACACGCACTAAATGGTTGTTTCATGTGTTTCTATGGTGATAATAGAACAAGAAAAGCTGAAGAAAGTACCATGGAGAATGTCTATGAATTTTTGTGTACATGCATTATATGACATGTTTTTTGTGCGTGACCTAAGTAGTTGTAGCCTACCAGTTTACATTGATGATTACACTACAGAAGATTTGTGGCAGAAACCAACAAGACAGTAAGGAAATAATCTCCTTATCAAGTGAGGCTGAACACGTGTCACTCAGCAGGTAAAATAAGACATATTATGGTTTACCTCTAATGTAGCTGCCTCCATACTAGAAATGCTAGTGAATCCAAGAACTGCTGATCAACATGATCTATACACAAATGTTAAGCAGTCCATAGCTAAGTACCCCCCATAACTTGTATATTTCTGTCTATAGAGGGTAGGTAGGTAGGTAGCATACACAGGCTCCCATCTATTTATATGGATATTAAGATTACAACATAGAGTGAATCAGTATTGATAGATGTTCACTCCCCATGCATTAATCGTACTTACAAGGAGTAAGGCACTTGAGAAGTGCTACAACGGCTTTCTGGAACATTAACAGCTGTCCAGGTAGCTGCTCACTCGTAATAGAGGTGATTCCCTTAATGCAGTTAGAGATGTGCAAAGTCCCTGCAGGTTTTTCTCTTGCAGTGCTACTCTCTCTCGTAATGTCTGCTCTCAGGAGAAATGCCCAACCAGGTGGGCTGACTGCGGGGCTCCGCAAGCTTCAAAGTAATATATATATATATATATCGGGCATAAAATATCACTCCAGCCGTGATAAAGATATAGTTAAAAACAAATCTTTATTGATAAACATATAAAATCACAACGCATTTCCCGGTCTATATCGACCGCTTCCTCAGGTGAATGATCTATATCTAAAATACACGGCTTATATTCGCCTTGCTCGGCATATATAACCGAACAAGGCGCATGCGTGGAGGAGTATGCACCATCCAATCAAAAAGTGGGTGTGTATCTGCGTTCTTGTTCTCATCAATAAAACAGAGACCAATTAGACGGATTTCAAAACACAAACATCGGCTCCGTGTATAGAAAAAAACGAATGCTCTAAAATGTACAAGATAAAGCCGACAAACTACTCAGTGGGCTATTATGCAAGGCTTCCATAAAGGATAACAAGTACTAATATGTATTAAGTGTTGCCAAACGATAGTAACATTAGAGATATAAATAACAATGTTACTATATAAAAGATCCGCCAACATTTTAAGAAAGAACGTATATACAACCCCAGATTGGGATGCTTCTCCTACAGGCATTTACACAATGATAGCACGTTATAACATATAAAAATAAAACTCATATTGTTGATTCATCTGTTAACAATGTTACTCAATTATTTCATAAATTAGAGGATGCTTTAAAACGTGAACACAGACACTGGTGGGATATAGACACGTTAAAGAAATACAAAAACAAAGGTCATATACCAAGAGGTCTAACCCCTTAACGACCAAGAACGTACGCCACACGTCCTCAAAAAAAATACACTTAATGACCGAGGACGTGTGGCGTACGTCCTTGGTCTGGAAAGCAGCTGGAAGCGATCCTGCTCGCTTCCAGCTGCTTTCCGGTTATTGCAGTGATGCCTCGATATGGAGGCATCCTGCAATAACCCCCCTTGGCCATCCGATGCAGAGAGAGCCACTCTGTGGCCCTCTCTGCACCGGACATCGATGGCCGGTATCGTTGGTGGGTGGGAGCTTACGTGGGAGGCGGGTGGGCGGCCATCGATGTTGTGTATGGAGTGGAGGGGGGCGGGATCGGGGGCGGGACCCATGGGGGCGCGCACTGGGGCGCGCGCGTGCACGGGGGTTGGAGGGCGGGCGCGTGCACGGGGCGGGAGCGGGTGGGAACCGCTACACTACAGAAAAACATAAAGTAAAAAGTAAACAAAAAAAATAAAGTTTAAACTTTATAAATATAATCTAAGGGATCTGGAAGGGGTGGGGGGTTGGTCTTGGTGGGGGTGAAAGCTACACTACAGAAAATGGCTTTTTTTTTAATAAAATGGCACATTTTTTGCAAAACTGGGTACTGGCAGACAGCTGCCAGTACCCAAGATGGCACCCATTAAGGCAGAGGGGAAGGGTTAGAGAGCTGTTAGGTGGGGGATCAGTGAGGTTGGGGTCTAAGGGGTGATCATACACATCAGCATATGTAAATATGCTTTTTTTTTTTTTTTTTTTAAATGGCCAAATACCTTTTATTTTAGTACTGGCAGAGTTTCTGCCAGTACTTAAGATGGCGGGGACAATTGTGGGGTGGGGGAGGGAAGAGAGCTGTTTGGGAGGGATCAGGGGGTCTGATGTTTCAGGTGGGAGGCTGAGCTCTACACTAAAGATAAAATTAACCCTGCAAGCTCCCTACAAGCTACATAATTAACCCCTTCACTGCTAGCCATAATACACGTGTGATGCGCAGCGGCATTTAGAGGCCTTCTAATTACCAAAAAGCAATGCCAAAGCCATATATGTCTCCTATTTCTGAACAAAGGGGATCCCAGAGAAGCATTTACAACCATTTGTGCCATAATTGCACAAGCTGTTTGTAAATAATTTCAGTGAGAAACCTAAAATTGAGAAAAATTTTACTTTTTTTTTAATTTGATCGCATTTGGCGGTGAAATGGTGGCATAAAATATACCAAAATTGGCCTAGATCAATACTTGGGGTTGTCTACTACACTACACTAAAGCTAAAACTATCCCAAAAAGCTCCCTACATGCTCCCTAATTAACCCCTTCACTGCTGGGCATAATACACGTGTGGTGCGCAGTGGCATTTAGCGGCCTTCTAATTACCAAAAAGCAACGCCAAAGTCATATATGTCTGCTATTTCTGAACAAAGGGGATCCCAGATAAGAATTTACAACAATTTATGCCATAATTGCACAAGCTGTTTGTAAATAATTTAAGTTAGAAACCAAAAGTTTGTGAAAAAATTTGTGAAAAGTGAACGATTTTTTGTATTTGATTGCATTTGGCGGTGAAATGGTGGCATGAAATATACCAAAATGGGCCTAGATCAATACTTTGGGTTGTCTACTAAAAAAAAATATATACATGTCAATGGATATTCAGAGATTCCTGAAAGATATCAGTGTTCTAATGTAACTAGCGCTAATTTTGAAAAGAAATGGTTTGGAAATAGCAAAGTGCTACTTGTATTTATGGCCCTATAGTTTACAAAAAAAGCAAAGAACATGTAAACATTGGGTATTTCTAAATTCAGGACAAAATTTAGAAACTATTTAGCATTGGTGTTTTTTTTGTGGTTGTAGATGTGTAACAGATTTTGGGGGTCAAAGTTAGAAAAAGTGTGTTTTTTTCCATTTTTTCCTCATATTTTATAATTTTTTTTACAGTAAATTATAAGATATGATGAAAATAATGGTATCTTTAGAAAGTCCATTTAATGGCGAGAAAAACGGTATATAATACGTGTGGGTACAGTAAATGAGTAACAGGAAAATTACAGCTAAACACAAACACCTCAAAAATGTAAAAATAGCCTTGGTCCCAAACGGACAGAAAATGGAAAAGTGCTGTGGTCATTAAGGGGCTAAGGATTAGTAAATTATGTTCTTTCACACATGATGAAGATCTAACTAAAAAATGGCAGAATGAACTAACTGTTTGTTCATTTAAACTAATAGATCTACTCATTGAATTTAGAGAGTCTCTTTTGAATATTGTTGGATTGGAAATTGAGAAATTACAACTGCTATTAGGTAAATAGGTATATGAGCAAAAATAAAGAGGTATTAGATAGATCAGCTGCCTTCCAAAAGAAATTAATTAGGAAAAAAATTAATATTATACATGGAGAGATAAAAATAACTATGCCAATTGGGGTGTCTATTCTAACAATAGGAGATTCAATAGAAATTATTATTCACCAAGGAATTTTTCTAATGATAGACAGGATCAATATGGAGACTATAATTATAAAAATGATGAACATCACACAATGGAAATAAGCAATATTATCCTTATCAGCAAAATTGGGAAAATAAAAGATCCGATTGGAGGTCACAGAAACCACAGGATTTTCAGTCAGAGAACAAGACCCTCATATAGCGCATCAGAGACGTATACCTATACGTCTAAAACAATTAGAGAGAGCCCCCCTAAGAGAAGAGAACACAAAAACTTTTACACCTCAAAAAAGGTCATACGCAAGCGTGGCAGGAGAGGCAGAGGTAAATCTGCCAAAAAGAAGAGACTTCAATCTCTCAAGTCACATTCTTACAAATGAAGAAATTTGCATACTAAATAGGGGTCTTTCTTTTTGCCCTTCAAACGAACATAATTTGTTTGAACTATTTGTTGACTTAAATAGGTTTGTAAGAAAACTGTCTATGCAAAAGTATTTCTGTGATAAGAAAATCAATAACACAACACAATTTGCCATCACTACTGATGATATGTCAGAGAGACCAACCAATAATATAGTATATCATGAACCAGAGGAGTTATGTAATATCTTATTTGAAGATTATATTCATTCCAATTTAATGCTAAGATCTAATTTTAACCCGCCAGTTACGGGTCCATATATCTCTCTATTTCAGAATCTGGTCTTAGAGGAGTTTGGTACATTAGAGACAAAAGTTAGTAATCCCAATTTAAATTTATATGAAATCAGAGCTCTGTCAAGATTAGCCAAGAATGATGACTTGGTGATTAGGCAGGCAGATAAGGGGGGAGGGGTCGTTTTGCAAAATATGACTGATTACTTGCAAGAAGCCAACAGGATCTTACTAGATCAAGATTACTATAAAAAGCTTACATATAATCCTACCAAAACGTATACTATACAATTAACTAAAATGATAGATAAGGGTTTTCTAGAGGGGATCCTAACTAAAAAGGAGAAAGATTATCTAGTCCCCATGTCACCCAACCTAGCATACTATTATCACCTCCCGAAAATCCATAAGTGTACTAGTAATCCACCTGGTAGGCCCATTATCTCGGGCATAGGGAGTCTTACATGTAATTTATCTGAATATATAGATCATTTTTTGAAGAAAATAGTCAAGGGCCTTCCTTCATATATTAAAGACACACCGGACCTCATTGCTAAGCTATCCAAAATAAAAAAGGCTGAACGTAACCTCATATGGTTTACTTGTGACATCACTTTATTCAAATATAGAGCACCATCTAGGCATAGATGCTATTGATGTTTTTTTGAAGAGAGATCAATTTTTGCCCATGAAACAAAGATTATTTTTGTTAGAGGCTATTTTATTTGTGTTAGAACATAATTATTTTGTCTATCAGGAACAATTTTTTTTACAAATCAAAGGAACGGCCATGGGCACCAGATTTGCCCCTAGTTTTGCTAATTTATTTATGGGGATATTTGAAGAGAGGTATATTTACAACCCCCCCCTAGGGGCGAATCTGGTGTTCTATGGCCGTTTTATAGATGATCTTATTTTTATTTGGGAAGGTACAGAAGAGGATGCCTTAGATTTTATCAAATCACTAAATGAAAATAATATGGGACTGAAGTTTACATATAATATTAATGCAGACTACATTGAATTTTTGGACTTGGTACTATATTGGGACCAAGTAGGTCATATATTGACTTAAACTCACTTTAAAACAGTGGATACAAACAGTTATTTGAATTATAAAAGTAATCATTACAAAGCTTGGAAGAGAAATATACCTTACAATCAGTTCTCTAGAATCCGTAGAAATTGTACAAATTTAGCTCTTTTTGATGAACAAGCAGGAATCTTAAAAACTAGATTCTTAGAAAAAGATTATCCTAAGGATCTAATAGAAGAGAGCTTTTTGAAGGCAAGAAATAAAGATAGATCTGAATTTTTTGCAACATCAAAAATGAAGGATATCTCAGAATGCAGCAATTTATATGGAAAAGGTACTAATAACAACAAAATTAATAAAAATCTTAGATTTTATAACTAAATATACTTCAAATCATGATAGAATTAAGAGAATTGTCCGTAAAAACTGGAATATTCTATTGAATGATCCGGTATTAAAAAATATTCTAGATAAGAACCCTATATGTACTTTTAAAAGAGCCCCTTCACTCAAAAATAAACTTGCCCCCAGCAAAATAGTGATGAGGAAATTTGGAAAAAATAAAGAACAAAAGACGAAAAATTGGCTGTCTGGAAAGAAAGGTTTTTATAAATGTAATAGAGCAAATTGCGGTTTGTGTGAGTTCACTAAGGGGGAGAAATCAAAATTTGTGTCTTTTTCAACAAAGGAGGAGTTTGAGATAAATACTCGATTTTCATGTGATTCCTCTTTCGTAATATATCTACTGGAGTGCAAATGTGGCCTGCAGTATATAGGGAGAACTTCAAGACCCCTGAAAAAAAGATGGGGGGAACACATGAGAAATGTGAGAAATTCCTGTATTAAGCACAGTGTCTCTAGACATGGAGTATGCTGTCATGATGGACAGACAGATATATACAGCATTTTTCCCATTGAGCAAATTACTCCTAAATGGGGAAGAAATAGATTAATTGACCTAAGACAAAGGGAGACATACTGGATTTGGAAAATGAAAACCTTGAATCCATATGGCCTTAATGAGAATTTAGACATGGCGACATTTAATTAGATTTGAGTACTTTATAGGAGAAGTTACTGTAGGGAGTGATCACACTTGTATTGGAGTTAGTTGAGTTCATCTATGTTTCGTCATATATCACTGTTAGGTTTGTATTATTACTATTAACTTCTTTTGGGGGGACATATTGCCTCCTCATTTTATTCCATCTCTATATATATAATAGAGACATATTCAATGAGCCATCATATTTGGTGAATTTGGAGTATGAGGGGGACATTTGTGTAGATCTGTTTTGGAGAATCTATTAAGGTTCGACTAGCCTCATGTGTATGTATTAACCATATACATATATATCATTTTTAACATTTTTTAATATATAAAGATTGTTTTAGTTATTTTTTGGAGTATATATATCTATTTTATTGGTTAACAGATGAATCAACAATATGAGTTTGATTGTTATATGTTATAACGTGCTATCATTGTGTAAATGCCTGTAGGAGAAGCATCCCAATCTGGGGTTGTGTATACGTTCTTTCTTAAATTGTTGGCGGATCTTTTATAAAGTAACATTGTTAACAGATGAATCAACAATATGAGTTTTATTGTTATATGTTATAACGTGCTATCATTGTGTAAATGCCTGTAGGAGAAGCATCCCAATCTGGGGTTGTATATACGTTCTTTCTTAAAATGTTGGCGGATCTTTTATATAGTAACATTGTTATTTATATCTCTAATGTTACTATCATTTGGCAACACTTAATACATATTAGTACTTGTTATCCTTTATGGAAGCCTTGCATAATAGCCCACTGAGTAGTTTGTCGGCTTTATCTTGTACATTTTAGAGCATTCGTTTTTTTCTATACACGGAGCCGATGTTTGTGTTTTGAAATCTGTCTAATTGGTCTCTGTTTTATTGATGAGAACCAATTACAAGAAGATACACACCCACCTTTTGATTGGATGGTGCATACTCCTCCACGCATGCGCCTTGTTCGGTTATAGATGCCGAGCAAGGCGAATATAAGCCGTGTATTTTAGATATAGATCATTCACCTGAGGAAGCGGTCGATATAGACCGGGAAACGCGTTGTGATTTTATATGTTTATCAATAAACATTTGTTTTTAACTATATCTTTATCACGGCTGGAGTGATATTTTATGCCCGATATATATATATTACTTTGAAGCTTGCGGAGCCCCGCAGTCAGCCCACCTGGTTGGGCATTTCTCCTGAGAGCAGACATTACGAGAGAGAGTAGCACTGCAAGAGAAAAACCTGCAGGCACATCTCTAACTGCATTAAGGGAATCACCTCTATTACGAGTGAGCAGCTACCTGGACAGCTGTTAATGTTCCAGAAAGCCGTTGTAGCACTTCTCAAGTGCCTTACTCCTTGTAAGTACGATTAATGCATGGGGAGTGAACATCTATCAATACTGATTCACACTATGTTGGCGCCTTCTTTTTTTATGTATTCTATACAGATCTGTTTCGTTTGAATTGCCTTCAACTTTTGGAAGAAGTGTTTTGCAGCCATATGAAGATCATTTCAACCTTGAACTTTTGAGTATCCACACCAGGACATTTGGTTTGATTAATATATTTGTTTGTCAACCAGCCCTTGCGGGCTAATCACATTTTACCTTGTTTGTGTGGTATCACATGTTATTTGCACATTTTTTTTTGTACCTTCTAACACAGTAGGTATTTTTATTGTCATCACTATAGTTTTATTGTTATCTATATAGGCGCATCTGACATTATTATTTGTATATCAGCACTTTATCAAGATTACACTGACTCTGCCTGCATTATCACGGACTGGGCTGCCCCCTTTCCCCTGTAATAGCACAGTCTTACTCACTCTGCCTGCATCATCAATGTATCTATTGTACATTTTGATGTTACCCTTGAATGGGTTACTATCTCCAAAGATGCGGTTAGATACATTGATGATCTCCTGTTCATTTGGACGGGAGATCATAATGATGTACAAAGTTTTGTTAATTACTTGAATTCGAATGACATGGGCCTATGTTTTACTTTTGAAACTAACCCAGTTGAGATTAATTTTCTGGATTTGACTCTTAAAGGAGTTAAAGGAGAGAGAGTAACGACCAGTGTATACCGTAAGCCCATAACAGGGAACACCCTTTTGCACAACAGTTGCCATCCTAAACAGATAAGGTTTGCAGTAGCAAAGGGACAATTTATGATATTGAAGAGAAATTGTTCCAATTCTTCTGATTTTGAAAGAGAAGCTAATGAGCTTAGCAAAAGGCTCAGTGACAGGAAGTATCTCAAATATGACATTCTCAGGGCCAGAAGAGTTGTGGAGTCCACCCCCAGGGATAAACTTTTGGAGAACAAACAGAAGGGATTACACACAGATAATTTCAAAGGGGTCCATTTTGTGAATGAGTTTAGTGCTTAATACCAGCAAATCTGCAAAGTAGTGAAAAAGCATTTTTCACTTCTTGCAGCGAACGACCATCTGACCAGTGTTATGGACAAGGGTATTAGGTGTTCTGACTGTTTGTATTATACTCAATAATTGCTTCTTTTATCTCACCGTTCATTGTTCATTTTACATATTGTAATTATTTGAATACTGAGTTCCATTTTGTAAATACGTTTTTGAGGAGCCAACAGAACATGTATTCAGTGACAGCATTCATTATGTGTGCTAGTAATATATTACATATGTATAATAACAATGTTTTCTTTCAATATCCATTTCATTTGTATGCATGTATACAACATTTTTTAAATAATAATGTACATTGTATTACGCAGCATATTCACTAGTTGGCAGTTAACTTACGAAAATGTTCTTGTCAGAGGTAGGCTAGAGAGGGTTAATATTGTGAGCGCATATTGTTTTAATTATGTTTTGTATTTGAGCTAATAGACTCATCTCATTTGGTCTTAAAAGTGAGAGTAAGGCACAGCACTACAGGCTATGATTACGGCTAGACAGCCGAAACGTGTAAACCAAGTGCTGCGCCCACTCAGTGATTGTATTGTAGCTTCCTTCGTTGTGTTTTAAAAGGATATCAATAAATGTTTGCTTTTTTACTAACTGGAAAGTGTGGATTGCATTTCTTCTTCAGTGTATTATTTTCCAGTTGATCCACACCTCCGTACAGCGGTCTGCCACACTGCCCTGCTACAAGGTTACACTCCTCCCCCTAAAGGTGTCATCATTGGAGCACTTGGGAGTCCAGATTGCCGCATACTGATTATTGATTGCTGAGACACTGAGAAGGATGAGAGGGAGAAGCAACTGTTTGCAGACCGCAAGGATACTGAGCCCCTCTGCACCGTGGCACTCAAGCGAAAAAGGACAAGTATTTTAGAACCGCATCCGGAACAGTGTAAGCAAGTACCAAGAGTACCATCCTGGAGATTAAGTACCAGGGATAACTGTCTGGGGAGTATGTGTTTGAATAAGTGGCAGTGGGACACGTTGGAGTAAATTGATGTGACTTTTGCAAGGATTATCCTACCACTCTTAATCTGTTATTATAACTGCACTTCAGATAATCTACCATACCATGAAAAGTTTGCTTTCTGCCATTTATTGATATCTACTCTTATTTTTTAATATAGTGGAATATAATTTGCCTTGTATAAATGAGTAGAATGAGAAGTTAATTTTATCCCTAAATATTGAATTGAATGTTTAGCCCACGTAAAGTCAAAATTGGCCTCAATAATTTTTGTCGTAACTTTGGGTAATGCAATTGGGAGGGCTTGGCATTTATCCCTATTAATTTTGTATCCCGAAATAGCTGAAAAATCCTCCAGAGTAGAATAAAGATTTGGAAGTGATATCAACGATCACATCAAAGTCAGTAAGACGTTGTCAGCAAAAAGGGTCATTTTATGGTTAAAATGTCAAGTCTCTAAGCCCATGTAGTAGAGAATTTCGAATTGCTAGTGGTTCTATACATAGGGCGACCAGGAGGGGCGAAAGCGGGCACCCCTGCCTGGTGCCATTTAGAATCTGGAAAGTACTAGACTGATGGCCTATTGCTCTAACGAAAGCTGTTGGGTTAGAATATCAGTTTTTTATATCCGTAATAAAGGGACCTTCAAAACCCATTCTTTCCAAAACCATCCTCATATCAGTCCAGCCTACTTTGTCAAATGCCTTCTCCAAGTCCAGTGATAGCAGCAGAGAAGGCACCTTTTTCTCCGTCAGATGGTCGATCACTAATATAATCTTATGTATATTGTCTGGGGCCTCCCTGTCCTTAATGAACCCTACTTGGTCTGGATGTATTACGGATGGTAAAATTATTTTAAGTCTATTGGCCAGTACTTTTGTCACTATTTTAATGTCCTGATTAATTAACAACATAGCTTAGGATTTTACCCTGGCTTGGGTATAACTATAATTTTGACTTGTAAAAGCTCCCCCGGAAGATTATGTCCCTCTATTACATGATTTGAAAATTTCACAAGATGGGGAATTAATGTTGAAGCAAACAACTTATATTATTCGCCGGTGAATCCATCAGGCCCTGGAGCCTTTCCAGGCTTAAGCTCCTTAATCACCCTAGAAATTTCGGAATGTGTAATTTCACTATTTAAAATTTCCTTATCAGCATCTGTTAGTTTAGATAATTTGGCTGCCTCTAAAAAGGAATGTAATAGACCTCTAGTTGTCTCATTTTGATCTACCTTTTTGCCATCATATAGAATTTTGTAGTAATGGGCAAAGCTATCCACTATATCTTGTGTATTTGATGTTGTATGTCCATCTGTTTTTTGTATATATGGTATCGACATAGTCCGGTTATTATCTCTTATCTTGTTGGCAAGGTATTTGTCAGGTTTGTTAGCAAACAAGAAGTAATTTTTTTTCAGTCTATGGGTTTTAATTGCATCTTCATTAAGTAATGTAGCTAGAAATTGTTGCTTGTGTTGTAGTGACAAAAGGATAGAGTTAACGTTTGTAGCCTTGTGTTCCTTTTCTAGCATTTCCATTTCTGAGTGTAACTGCAAGATATGTGCATTTGTTTTTTTATTATAAATGGCCTTCTCTTTGATGAGAAGTCCCCTAACAACTGCCTTGTGTGCTGCCCAAATCGATGCTGGATTGGTTGAGGTGTTTAAATTAATCTGCCAGTATTCCCCTATAGTTTTCAGTAGATTTTTTTGTTTGATTTTTGTTTGTTTTTGTTGTGTGGTTCTTCAAACATGAAGGGCCATACTCCAGGATTTCCCTCTACTAGGAACACATAAATCACCTAGCTGCAATTAGGTAATCGAGTGGTGTGATCATACACACGCATGAATGTCAGCCAACCTAATAATTGGTTGGAGAATTTGGCTTGTAAATATATAGTCCAATTTAGAATAACTATTATGTGCCACAGAGTAAAAAGTGAAATCTGAGGTAATCCCATATAGGGACTTCCAAGAATCTATAAGAGTGTGTGGAGCTAGCAAGTCAACTACTCTTTTGGCCAAGGATCGCTGTCTGGCAATTTTCTTGTTCTGAACTAGGGGCTGTTTATTTGTGAGTTATTTCAGATCTATATTAAAATCCCCTGCTAAAACTATTCTCATTTTAGACCAACCTGTCAGTAGATGGGAGATAGAATTAAAAAATGCCGTTTGGTTGTCATTTGGGGTGTATATGTTACATAGCAGTATATCAATACCTTGAATTTGACACTGAACTAGTAGGTATCTCGCTTCCTTATCTGATATTGTCTCTTTGTGTATGAATTGCAATGAGGAATAAATTAGGATCAAAACCCCCCTTTTCTTTGTGTCAGTTGTTGAATGAAAGTGGACCAATTTTTTGGTATAAAGGATCTAATAAAATGAGTTTCATGAAGGTAGATAATATGTGCATGAATAATATGTGTATGAAGTCTTTCATATTGAATCAAGGCAGTTCTCCTTTTAATATTTGAATTAAACCCTCTCACATTATGTGAGGGGAGGTTACTATTAGGAAGAGACATCAATAAACAGAAAATTTGTAGGCTCTATAATCTGGAACTTGGGTCTTTCCTCTACTACTTCTCTGAGATATGTCATATCTAATCATATAAAGATATAGGAGTGTTGATCTTATGTTTAAAGGGACATGATACCCAAAATGTTTCTTTCATGATTCAGATAGATTATACATTTTACACAACATTCCAATTTACTTCTGTTATCAATTTTGCTTCATTCTCTTGGTATATTTTATTAAAGAAGCAACAATGCACTCCTGAGAGTAGCTGAACACATTTGTAAGTCAATGAAAATAGGCATACAAGTTCAGCAACCAATCAGCAGCTAACTCCAAGCTCCTGAGCCTATCTAGATATGATTTCAACAAAGGATACCAAGAGAATGAAGCTAATTAAATAACAGAAGAAAATTGGAAAGTTGTTGAAAATGGTATGCTCTCTCTAAATCATGAAAGAAAAGTGTGGGGTTTCATGTCCCTTTAAGGGGTTTGCAGGCTCCTCCTTTTGAACATATGCATAAGTTGAATATTAAACTACTTTCTTGGAAAGTATTCTTTATTTTAGCTATTTCATTGCTAGAAGAGTTTCTGAGTTATCTGCTCTTTCTTGTGAATCTCCTTATCTGATTTTTCATCAGGAAAAGGCAGTTTTACGAACTACTTTTGATTTTGGTTTGCCTAAAGTAGTTTCTTCAGACACTGAATAGTGCACAATCTGGTATTACAAGTGGATGGTAAAAAAAAGGTTTACCAGAAAATGCTAATTTTTTTTTTACCTAGCCCTATATGCAGGGTGTGCTATCAGTGCTTATATTACTAGTGTTAAGTCTAATGCTCAAGCGCTACATAAATTAGTACTGGAAAATATTGTGCTTTTGGAGAGCTGAACTAAAGTGCTAACACTTGAAAATATATGTAACAAAACACATAAAAAATATATTAAAATAATTTATTTCCCTTATATTTAAACATACTAAATCGCAAAATAAATGTTTATTATTGAAATAAAAGTTTAAAAGTGATTTAAAGGGATATGGTATATGATCAGGTCCTGGATTGGGATGAGCTCAAATGTGTATATGTATGTGTGTGTTTTTGTATGTGTGCAGATATATGTGTATGTTTGTGTGTGTATGAATATAAGTGTATGTATGTGTATGTACATATGTATGTATGTGTGCAGTGTTTGTAACATATTTCAATAGGAAATCATACTAAAAAATGAAGTAAAGAACTCCACTACATGAGTAGAGGTTTAGTCTACCTTTGACTTAGCGCTTGAGAGTTTTTCAACATGCCCCCATATAAGTCTATAATGTGAGGCATTTACTACACCCGAACTATCCAACATGCAGATGTTACCCCCCCTAGACTTTCAGTTGAGAACTAAAAGATTACTTTCAACTTGTGATATGAGCATAAAAATACAATCGCTATTGACTGCACTTGAGCAATGTTAGTGCACAATAATGCTAATTTCTTTCATGTAAGTGGCAAGAGTCCATGAGCTAGTGACGTATGGGATATACATTCCTACCAGGAGGGGGCAAAGTTTCCCAAACCTCAAAATGCCTATAAATACACCTCCCACCTCACTCATACCTTAGTTTTACAAACTTTGCCTCCTTGTAGAGGTGGTGAAGCAAGATGTGCTTGATTTTCTTCTGTGATAGGCGCTTCTAAGCATATTAAAGCCCAGTTCCTTTCAAATACACTGTTTGTCTGTGGAATGTGAAGGGAGTATTGCCTGTTGACGCCATGTTTTCACCTATGGGAAATCTATTCTAAGGCTTTCTGTAATCGGTCGTAGAGATTCATCTGCTACCTCCCTTTGCAGATCGACATTGTACTCCTCTACCTTTACCTCTGCTGATATGTTTCAGTACTGGTTTGGCCGTCTATATGTGGATGGGTGTCTTACACGGTAAGTATATACTTTTATTATATGAGACACTCTCAGCTATGGATTGGGCACTTTTTAAGTAAAGTTGTTATATATTGTTTGTATACATGCCTTGACTCAGTAATTTAGTGCTCTTTTTTAGTGACTTTATTTGTGGCTAAATATTTGTCAAACATACAGGGGTTTTCTCTTGTAAGATGTATTGAGTCCACGGATTCATCCATACTTGTGGGACACTCTCCTTCCCAACAGGAAGTGGCAAAGAGAGCACCCACAGCAGAGCTGTCTATACAGCTCCCCCCTTAGCTCCACCCCCCAGTCATTCTCTTTGTCTGCTTAACTGCTAGGAAGGGTAAAGTGAGTGTGGTGACAAAAATGTTAGTTTTTATTTTCTCAAGCAAAAGTTTGTTATTTTAAATGGTACCGGTGTGTACTATTCACTCTCTGGCAGAAAAGGGATGAAGATTTCTGCAAGGAGGATGATGATCTTAGCACTTTGTAACTAAGATCCACTGCTGTTCCCACAGAGGCTGAGGAGTACAGGAAAACTTAAGTTGGGGGAACGGTTTGCATGCTAAGCTGCATTGAGGTATGTTCAGTCAATTTTTTTCTAGACAGACTGTGATAATTCTAGAAAAGGCTGACAATATCCCCATGAGGGAAGGGTAAGCTGTATTCAGACACTTAATAGAAAGAATCCCAGCTTACATTAAGGGCTCATTTGTTACTGGTGGCACTTATGGGAAAAACGTTTTTTTCTATTGAATACTTAATGTTTTTTGAGGGATTTTAAGGGGTCTTTGTGGCTTGTTTAAGGGTTAGTAACCCACATGGCTAGTTTAGAAACACTTTGGTGTGTTTCTTTTAGGCCCCACTAATATCGAGTGAGGTGGGAGGGGCCTATTTTCGCGCCTCAGTTGCGCAGTTTCTTTTACTCTGAAGACATCCAGCTGCTTCTCCAGAGGGTCCTGCTGTGTTTGAGGGCCTAAAATAAGTTTTTCCCCACAAATCTATCCTAAAAGGCAGGACCTTCTAATCCAAGGTCTATTCAAGCATCCAAATCTAATTTCTCTGCGTCTGACTGCTTGGAGATTGAACGCCTGATTTTATCAAAGCGTGGTTTCTCTGAGTCGGTCATTGATACCCTGATTCAAGCTAGAAAGCCTGTCACCAGGAAAATCTATCATAAGATTTGGCGCAAATATCTTTATTGATGTGAATCCAAGGGTTACTCATGGAGTAAGATAGGATTCCTAGAATATTGTCTTTTCTCCAAGAAGGATTGGAGAAGGGATTATCAGCTAGCTCCTTAAAAGGACAGATTTCTGCTTTGTCTATTCTTTTACACAAGCGTCTGGCAGATGTCCTAGACGTTCAAGCGTTTAGTCAAGCTTTAGTCAGAATCAAGCCTGTATTCAAACCTGTTGCTCCGCCATGGAGCCTAAACTTAGTTCTTAAAGTTCTTCAAGGGATTCCGTTTGAACCTATGCATTCCATAGATATTAAGCTTCTATCTTGGAAAGTTCTCTTTTTAGTAGCTATCTCTTCGGCTCGAGTTATCTGCTTTACAGTGTGACTCACCTTATCTTGTTTTCCATGCAGATAAGGTTGTTTTACGTACCAAACCTGGATTCCTTCCTAAGGTTGTTTCTAATAGGAATATCAATCAGGAAATTGTTGTTCCTTCGCTGTGTCCTAATCCTTCTTCAAAGAAGGAACATCTGTTGCACAATCTTGATGTGGTTCGTGCTTTAAAGTTCTACTTACAAGCAACCAAAGATTAATTTGTTGTTTATTCTGGTAAGCGGAGAGGCCAAAAAGCTACGGCTACCTCTCTTTCTTTTTGACTGAAAAGCATCATCCGTTTGGCTTATGAGACTGCTGGCCAGCAGCCTCTTGAAAGGATTACTGCTCATTCTACTAGAGCAGTGGCTTCCATATAGGCTTTTAAAAATTAGGATTCTGTTGAACAGATTTGTAGGCGGCGACTTGGTCTTCGCTTCATACTTTTTCCAAATTTTACAAATTCGATACTTTTGCTTCTTCGGAGGCTATTTTTGGGAGAAAGGTTTTACAAGCAGTGGTGCCTTCCATTTAAGGTACCTGTCTTGTCCCACCCTTCATCCGTGTCCTAAAGCTTTGGTATTGGTATTCCCCAAGTATGGATGAATCTGTGGACTTGATACATCTTACAAGAGAAAACAGAATTTATGCTTACCTGATAAATTTCTTTCTCTTGTGATGTATCGAGTCCGAGTCCATGGCCCGCCCTGTCTGTTTAAGACAGGTAGTATATTTTTATTTAAAAAACTTCAGTCACCTCTGCACCCTATAGTTTCTCCTTTTTCTTCCTAGCCTTCGGTCGAATGACTGGAGGGGTGGAGCTAAGGGGGGGGGGAGCTGTATAGACAGCTCTGCTGTGGGTGCTCTCTTTGCCACTTCCTGTTGGGAAGGAGAGTGTCCCACAAGTATGGATGAATCCGTGGACTCGATACATCACAAGAGAAAGAAATGTATCAGGTAAGCATAAATTCTGTTTTTTTTGGAGCTAGTAATTTATTTATAAATTAGGATGCTAAGTATTATGTTACTCACATGGAATGTTGAAAATCACATTTTATGCAGCTATAATAGCAGTATCCATTAGGCTTTATTTTGGTACATTTTGTTTTTTTGTATATACATTCAAAATTCTTACCTGCTTTTTAGAGTGATAGGTGTTTTTGAAATCCTCTTCAGCTTTGCATGTTGTGCATTTGTGATGATGCTATTTATGTCATAGGGTGGCGTGTCATCATTGTGTGCCATTTATTTGATGCAAAAAAAATCCCGCCAAAATTGCAGTTTTAAGCTCCGCCCCCAGCTCATTCAGTGTTCTCAGTAAACACTTAGAGAGCTTTCATGCAGCATTTTATGAATCAGTTTTCTTTTTTTATAATATTTTTCCACTCTGTTTCCCATTTTCTCAAGCCTGTTATATAAATATATGTATCGTATATAGGAGCATGGATATAAATTTGCAGAATTTAATCTATTTTTATTTTTTCTAATTTTGAGGGGTTTTTTGCAATTATTTCTCAAATTGAACCTGCCTCTGATGTTACCATAGTATTTGAGCTGCCTAAACAGGTATTTAACAAAGCTAAGTATGCATGTTGTAATTAAGCTGATCTAAATTATTCAGCTCTATTATGTGGCTCTTGTTTAACAAACTGTTAAATATATCTATGGGTACAAATACACACACTGTTATTCTATCTCAGTCTAAATGTACATATCATTACTGCAAAAATATAAGATTTTATTTGCTACAGCTAAGAGAATGCAATGACTACTATTTTGCCTTCAAATAAGTGTATAAGATTTTTTCAACATTTTCCTAAACTTAGTGAATTAAGTTCTGACCTTCAGCATACTGACATATCCTCTACTGATGGGGTCTCCTCTGATTCAGAGGTTGCCATGTCAGAGACTGATATAAACAAATATTTTTATTCAAGTTAGAATATATTCGTTCTCTCTTAAAGAAAGTTTTGTTTACTTTAGGTATTGAGGAGTCTAAATCTCCTGATGATAAAGCCAGTAATTGTCTAAATTCTGTATTTAAGACTACTGTTATTACTCCTGAAGTATTTCCTACAGGGAGTGCAGAATTATTAGGCAAATGAGTATTTTGACCACATCATCCTCTTTATGCATGTTGTCTTACTCCAAGCTGTATAGGCTCGAAAGCCTACTACCAATTAAGCATATTAGGTGATGTGCATCTCTGTAATGAGAAGGGGTGTGGTCTAATGACATCAACACCCTATATCAGGTGTGCATAATTATTAGGCAACTTCCTTTCCTTTGGCAAAATGGGTCAAAAGAAGGACTTAATAGGCTCAGAAAAGTCAAAAATAGTGAGATATCTTGCAGAGGGATGCAGCACTCTTAAAATTGCAAAGCTTCTGAAGCGTGATCATCGAACAATCAAGCGTTTCATTCAAAATAGTCAACAGGGTCGCAAGAAGCGTGTGGAAAAACCAAGGCGCAAAATAACTGCCCATGAACTGAGAAAAGTCAAGCGTGCAGCTGCCAAGATGCCACTTGCCACCAGTTTGGCCATATTTAAGAGCTGCAACATCACTGGAGTGCCCAAAAGCACAAGGTGTGCAATACTCAGAGACATGGCCAAGGTAAGAAAGGCTGAAAGACGACCACCACTGAACAAGACACACAAGCTGAAACGTCAAGACTGGGCCAAGAAATATCTCAAGACTGATTTTTCTAAGGTTTTATGGACTGATGAAATGAGAGTGAGTCTTGATGGGCCAGATGGATGGACCGTGGCTGGATTGGTAAAGGGCAGAGAGCTCCAGTCCGACTCAGACGCCAGCAAGGTGGAGGTGGAGTACTGGTTTGGGCTGGTATCATCAAATATGAGCTTGTGGGGCCTTTTTGGGTTGAGGATGGATTCAAGCTCAACTCCCAGTCCTACTGCCAGTTTCTGGAAGACACCTTCTTCAAGCAGTGGTACAGGAAGAAGTCTGCATCCTTCAAGAAAAACATGATTTTCATGCAGGACAATGCTCCATCACACGCGTCCAAGTACTCCACAGCGTGGCTAGCAAGAAAGGGTATAAAAGAAGAAAATCTAATGACATGGCCTCCTTGTTCACCTGATCTGAACCCCATTGAGAACCTGTGGTCCATCATCAAATGTGAGATTTACAAGGAGGGAAAACAGTACACCTCTCTGAACAGTGTCTGGGAGGCTGTGGTTGCTGCTGCACGCAATGTTGATGGTGAACAGATCAAAACACTGACAGAATCCATGGATGGCAGGCTTTTGAGTGTCCTTGCAAAGAAAGGTGGCTATATTGGTCACTGATTTGTTTGTGTTTTGTTTTTGAATGTCAGAAATGTATATTTGTGAATGTTGAGATGTTATATTGGTTTCACTGGTAAAAATAAATAATTGAAATGGGTATATATTTGTTTTTTGTTAAGTTGCCTAATAATTATGCACAGTAATAGTCACCTGCACACACAGATATCCCCCTAAAATAACTATAACTAAAAACAAACTAAAAACTACTTCCAAAACTATTCAGCTTTGATATTAATGAGTTTTTTGGGTTCATTGAGAACATGGTTGTTGTTCAATAATAAAATTAATCCTCAAAAATACAACTTGCCTAATAAATCTGCACTCCCTGTATTCCTGATGCTATCTCTAATGTGATTGCTAAAGAATGGTCTAAGCCTGGTACCTTTTTTAACCCTTCTTCTAGGTTTAAGAAATTGTATCCTTTACCTATAGCCAAGGATCCTTTATATAGGAAGCTTGAATCTTATCCAAGAAAGGCATATTTTCTTTATGGCTATATTCTTAGACCCGTTATATTTATGGCTGATGTTGCTGTTGCTTCTACTTTTGGTTGAACAGTTTAGTACAGCAGTTGTCTTTAGATTCTGAATTATCTAACATTATTGTTTTACTTCAACATGCAATTCATTTTATTTGTGATGCTATATTTGATGTTAGGAAGATCAATGTCAAATCAATGTCTTTAGCTATTTTAACTAGAAGAGCTTTATGGCTTAAATCTTGGAATGCTGACATGGTGTATAAAACTAGATTATTATCTCTCTCTTTTCAAGGTAAAGATCTTTTTGGTTCACAATTGGATTCTATTATCTCCACTGTTACTGGGGGTAAGGGAGTTTTTCTGCCCCAAGACAAGAAATCTAAGGGTAGATTTAAAGCTCCCAATCGATTTTGTTCCTTTCATCAGAATAGAGAACAGAAAACCACTCTTTCCCTTAAGGCTTCAGGCTCTAATTGGAGACCATCTCCACATTGGAATAAATCCAAGCCTTTTAAGAAACCAAATCCTGCCCCTAAACCTATATGAAGGTGCGGCCCTCAAGCCAGTTCTCCTGGTAGGGGGCAGATATAAGATATTTCAAAGAGTTCAGACAGACTCTGTCCAAAATCAGTGGATACAGAATATAATTTCTTAGTGGTGTTGAATAGGTTTCAAAATAAGACTTCCTTTGGGAAGATTCTTTCTTACCCATGTAACAAAAAAACCCAGTAAAAGCTCAAGTCTTTCTGATATGTGTTTCAGATCTAGAACTTTCAGGGGTAATTTTTTCCCAGTTCCACAGCAGGGACAAGGATTGGGGGTTTTATTCAAATCTATTCATTGTACCTATGAAGGAAAATTCTTTCAGACCTATTTTGGAACTGAAAACTTTAAATGGTTTTGTAAGAGTCCCAACTTTCAAGATGGTGACTATAAGGACTATTCTGCCTTTTGTTCAGCAAGGTCACTTCATGTTCACAATAGACTTACAGGACGCTTACCTTCCCAATCTGATTCATCCAGATCACTATCGTTTTCTGAGATTCTCTTTTCTAAACAAGCTTTACCAATTTGTTGCTCTTCAGTTTGGCCTTGCAACAGCACCAAGAATATCATTAGCTCAATCTTATCATTTAGCAGAATCTCACACGAAACAACTAGTGTGATTTCTTCAAGAACATGGTTGGAGGATCAATTTACAAAAAGAGTTTCTTGATTCCTCAGACAAGGGTCACCTTTTTAGGTTTCCAGATAGATTCAGTGTTCATGACTCTTTCTCTGACAGACTAGAGGCGAATGAAGTTAGTCTAAGCTTGTCTAAACCTTCAGTCTCTATCATTCCCTTCAGTGGCTATGTACATGGAAGTTTTAGGTCTCATAACTGCAGAATCGGACGCAATTCCCTTTGCTTGTTTTCATATGAGGCCTCTACAGCTGTGCATGTTGCACCAATAGTGCAGGGATTATACTCAGATATCACAACTGATATACTTAAATCCCAACACTCAACTCTCTCTGACTTGGTGGTTAGACCATCACCTTATTGTTCAAGGGGCCTCATGTGTTTGTCCTATCTGGACTGTGATCACAACAGATGCAAGTCTTACAGGTTGGGGAGCTGTCTGGGGGTCTCTAACATCACAAGGGGTTTGGAAACCTCAAGAGGCGAGGTTACCTATCAATATTTTAGAACTCTGTGCTATTTTCAGAGCTCTTCAGGTGTGGCCTCTATTGAAGAGAGAACTTTACATTCGTTTTCAAACAATGTCACAACAGTGGCAAATGTCAATCATCAAGGAGGGACTCACAGTCCTTCAGCAATGAAGGAAGTATCTTGGATACTTTCTTGGGTGGAATCCAACTCTTTTCTTGTCTTGTTTGTAGTGACTGATATTGAGTTCATCAACAAATGGAACAACATATTAAACATCTGTTCTTTTGCTTTAATGGACTTATTGGTAGAACTCAAGAAACAACAGAGACTGGATTTAGTCACACAGATAAAACTAGTTCAGAAGGACTTACTTGATTTTCAAATTGACATTAATTTCAAACCATATGACAACAAGTTTGAAGCTAATATGGCTAAATTTACAAAGGAATTATGGGATTTCAAAAAGCAAAAATTGTCAAGAGACAAGAGAGATTATGATTTTGACAAGGTTTATAAGTGGAATAACTTAAGACAGGGGTCTCAACATCATAGCCGTAGATTTCATAAGTTTAATCAAAACAAGGATACCAAACTTAACACAAGAAGGTAAATTTTGCGGAAACAGACTATGATGTTGAGACCTCTGATCCTGACTCTAATGAGGATGTGGTTTTACCTAGCAATGTATTAGCATTAGATAACCCAGGTAGCAGTAACATTGAGTCAAAAAACGAGTGACGCTTGGGGGCAAAGCCCAAAAGAAAAAAACACGAAGGGGCAGGAGGGGAGGTGGCAAATATATGCACACAAAACAGGTACCAAACGAGGACACAGACAAGGACGTATATCTAAAAAATGTTGTAAACCTTTCTAAGGTGAATCTGACAAAAACTGAACAAGAGGTCTTGAGTTTGGGTCTTGGTTTTTCTCCTACTTCTCATTTCAGCCTTTTCGGCACTATCCACAATGTTAATTTGTTTGTGAGAAAACTCACTCTAAAGAAACATTTTTTTAGTGTGGATGGTGTAGAACAGACTGTTAGTGAGTGTGTTCCTAGTAGCCAACAGATCAATAAGGATTGTCTTAAATTTGAGTCAGATAAGGGAGGAAATGTTGTGATAATGGATAGGGAATACTATGTGAATGAATCTTATCGACAATTAAATGACACAGAAGTCTATAAAAAATTAACTTTCAATCCCACCATTGCCTACAAACCTCCAGTGGAGGATATACTTATTTATGGCCAACAAAAAGGGATTATAGCATCTTCGTTATTTGATTCATTGCTTCCAAAAACTCCCTTAACCCCTATTTTCTATTTTTTGCCTAAGCTGCACAAAGACGCATCCAAGCCGCCTGGAAGTCCCATTATATCAGGGGTAGGCACCCTTCTGGAGCTCCTTTCTGAGTTAGTTGATTCCCTTTTGCAGCCTTTAGTTACCAACCTTATGAGCTATATCAGGGATGCTACCCAAGTGCTTAGGACAGTGCAGGACATTGTATGGGAACAGACATATCGCTTTGTCACCATAGACGTAGTGTCCCTCTATACCTCCATTCCCCACCAGCAGGGTTTGGATGCAGTTTCTTTTCTTTTGGATAACCATTCAAATTATTCAGCAGATGTAAAACAATTTCTCATCATGGCCATTGAATTTTTACTAACACATAACTTTTTTCTGTTTGAGCGTAGTTGTTACCGCCAGAGGCGTGGAACAGCTATGGGGGCAAAATTTGCCCCCTCCTATGCAATCTCTTTATGGGATGGTGGGAGCTGTTCCACATCTATGGAGGTGGCAACCCCTTCAAAAACAATATTATTTACTTTGGCCGCTATATAGATGAGCTGCTGCTGGTGTGGAATTGAGATGAGGCCAGTGTTGCAAATTTCATTGAATATATCAACAGGAATGAGGCCAAATTGAAGTTTACCTTTGAACAACAATTCATCTCAGATTAAATTTCTTGATATTGAGCTCAATGCACGAATATTTACACATACTATTGACACTTGTCTATATAGGAAGCCTACTGGTGGCAACACCATTTTGAATTATAAATCATGCCACCCAAGACATGTTTTTAAGGCTATACCAAAAGGCCAATATGTAAGAACTAAGAGGATATGTTCGAACAATGATGCCTACAGGGAACAAATTGATATCTTGGACAGTAGATTATCCCAGCGGGGTTATCCTAGTAATCTACTACAGTCTACTAGGGAACAGGGTGATCAGATTCCACGCAATACCCTCTTGGAGTATAAACGTGATGATATGGCCTCACCCAAACGCACTGATTGCAGGGACAAGTTAATTTTTAGCACTCCTATAGCCTTGAATTTCATAAAATTTGTAATCTTATTAAAGAATGCTTACCAATCCTTACCACCTATCCGTCTTTAGAGAAGGTGACGAATAATGGATGTAAGTTTGTAGCAAGAAGAGCGAAAACCATAGGTAATATGGTGGCTCCTTCACAATTGCCTGAGCATAACATACGTACCTGGTTGCCACACAGAATAGGTTTCTATAAGTGTAGATCTAATATTTGCAAGACCTGCAACTATGTGACGGAGGGTGAATCATTCAGTTCTTCTGTCTCCAATATGAATTATCAAATTAGGCACCATTTAAACTGCAATTCTACATATGTAGTTTATCTCTTCACTTGTAGGGGGTGCCAGATTCAATATGTAGGGAAAACTAAGAGGATGCTCAGAGATAGACCCTTGAACACATCAGGGATATTGAAAATCCCGATGTTTTCACACCAGTAGCTAAGCATTTCAAAAGTATGCATGCAGCAGATTCATCCCTGGCATCCTTTCAAGCCATAGATCACATCCTTCGACATAAGAGAGGCGGTGACAGGGAATACAAACTGTGTTATAAGGAAGCACAGTGGATATTTAGTTTGAGTACTAGACACCCCCTTGGAATAAACATGGAGGCTGATGTCAATTTGTTCATTTAATAAGTATATCCCTGCATCTCTAATATAAGTACATATCTGTTGCCTCTTAGTGCTAACAAAATATTGTTCTGTGCGGCTGCATATTAAGCTTATTCTTTTTGTCTATTTTTGATTATTCTCATATCATTATTTAAAATTAGCTTATTTTTTTACATAATAGCGTGTATAAACTAATTAACATAGACAGGAAGGGGTTAAACATCACTCGTGTGTGTAATAAAATTGAAAGTATGTTCCTTTAAAAGGTGAGTCCAGTATGTGCAGTCTATAGCAGTGAACAAGTGTGGAGGCCCCACACGAAACATGTCTGCCGTTCTCTGCAATACTGGACATTCTTTCCTAATTGTGTGAGCTGTCTGCTCACGTCCTGTTTTTATGTTACACTTGTTGCAAATAAACATTTTTCTATTTTATACTGGAGCTTTTGTTTTCGTATGAAGAGGAGTTGCTATGGACTCCGTGGATGTCGTGGAGTTGGTGAGCGCCGTAGATCTGTGTGTTTGTCAACTCTTGTCTAATCTCTGCGATTCTTATCCCAGGTGATTCTTATCTCAGCCGTCAGATGTTACATCTAGGGGAGAGGTCTCTCCATCCAGATGTGTTTTTTTATCTTGTACAGATGTAGGGTCTTCCATAAATAGATCTTTTCAGGTTCAGGGATCCTCAGGCGGAGATGGTGGATGCCTTAGCAGTTCCTTGGTTTTACCAACCTGCTTATATTTTTCCCCCTCTGGTTCTTCTTCCAAAGGTGATCTCCAAGATCATAATGGAACAATCTCATGTGCCTCATAGGTTTTGGTATGCGGATCTTGTCCGGATGTCTAGTTGCCATCCTTGGCCACTTCCTTTAAGGCCAGACCTTCTGTCTCAAGGGACAGGATCTCAAATCTCTACATTTGAAGGCATGGAAATTGAACGCTTAGTACTAAGTCATAGAGGTTTCTCTGACTCAGTGATTAGCACTATGATACAGGCTCGTAAATCTCTTTCAAGGAAAATTTATCATCGGGTTTGGAAAACCTATATTTCATGGTGTTCCACTCATAATTATTCTTGGCATTCTTTCAGAATTCCTAGGATTTTACAGTTTCTTCAGGATGGTTTGGATAGGGGTTTGACTGCAAATACTTTGAAAGGACAAACTTCTGCTCTCTTACTTAATAGAAAGATTGCTAAACTTCCTGATGTCCACTGTTTTGTTCAGGCTTTGATTTGTATCAAACCTGTTATTAAATCTATTTCTCCTCCTTGGAGTCTCAATTTGGTTTTGAAGATTGTGCAGGCTTCTCCCTTTGAGCCTATGCATTCTCTGGATATTTAATTACTTTCTTAGAAACTAATATTTCTTTTGGCTATCTCTTCTGCTAGAAGAGTTTCTGAATTGTCTCCTCTCTCTTGTGAGTCTACTTATCTGATTTTCTATTAAGATTAAGCTGTTTTGCGTTCTTCATTTAAATTTTTGCCTTAAATTGTGAATTCTAACAACATCAATAGGGAAATTGTTGTTCCTTCCTTGTGTCCTAATCCTAAGAATACTCTTGAAAGGTCTTTACATTCTTTGGATGTGGCTACTGTTGAGGCTACTAAAGATTTTAGAAAGACTTCTAGTCTATTTGTTATTTTTTCTGGCTCCAGAAAAGGTCAGAAAGCCTCTGCCATTTCTTTGGCATCTTAGTTGAAACTTTTTATTCAC
Organism: Bombina bombina; assembly: GCF_027579735.1. Taxonomy (NCBI): domain Eukaryota; kingdom Metazoa; phylum Chordata; class Amphibia; order Anura; family Bombinatoridae; genus Bombina; species Bombina bombina. The sequence goes on along the minus strand of NC_069500.1, from coordinate 398,725,085 downwards.
AACGCTTATTTGGAGGCGGGGCAGTCTCTGCCTCAGAGAATTACAGCTCATTCTACTAGATCAGTTGCCACGTCTTGGGCTTATAAGAATAAAGCTTCAGTCGATCAAATTTGCAAAGCAGCAACTTGGTCTTCTTTGCATACCTTTACTTAATTTTACCATTTTTATGTGTTTGCTTCTTCGGAAGCAGCCTTTGGTAGAAAGGTTCTTCAGGCAGTTTGATTCTAGTGCCTTTGATTTGAGTTTTTTTTTTTAAATTTTAAAGAAAGCTTAATTATTATTTTTTTGGATTTAATTTCTCAGCGGTTTTAGCTGGATTTCCACATCTTGGGTATTATATCCCATACGTCACTAGCTCATGGACTCTTGCCACTTACATGAAAGAAAACATAATTTATGTAAGAACTTATCTGATAAATTAATGTCTTTCATACTGGCAAGAGTCCATGAGACCCACCCGATTTTTTGTATAAAGCACTTTATTTTTTCCAGTTCCTCTTTTTGTATGCTTTTTACTCCTTTTACACCTCACTTCTTGGCTACACGTTAAACTAAGGTATGAGTGAGGTGGGAGGTGTATTTATAGGCATTTTGAGGTTTGGGAAACTTTGCCCCCTCCTGGTAGGAATGTATATCCCATACGTTACTAGCTCATGGACTCTTGCCACTATGAAATAATTTAATTTATCAGGTAAGTTCTTACATAAATTATGTTATTTTAGTGCTACACTTGTTCTCTAGCCATATGTGCTGATTGTCATTTATAAGGAAGATTGCACCTTGCATCTGAACTGCACTCTTGTGAGTTTAGGCACTACATTTATATGACGACAAGCAATAAGAATCCTACACCTTTCTGTCATTTTTGATAAAGAGATCTATGACTAAAAAACTGGAAAAAATAACTTAAAGTGGTTTATTATAACTGAATATTATATGCATTTTGCCTATTTCAAAGTGTTTCATGCTAATATCATTAGAAAGTTCCCACTGAAGCACTTGTTAAACGGATAGTAAACACCTTGAGATTGTCATATACGTAATGTTATGCATTATACAAATTTGAATTGCATCCGTTGTATTTTTCTAATGTGTATTCAACAGACAAAAAGGTATACAAGCTATTTTTTATACTTTATTTTTATAAATCAAATTTAAACAATTTTTACATTAACATTAACAATTCCACATATATGCACACAAAGGGGCATATGTATCACGCTCCGAATGGAGCTTGATGCACCGTGTTTCTGTTATGAAGCAGGGGTCACAAAGACAGAGGTGGACAGACATCGCCGGAAATCAACCCGATCGAGTATGATCGGGTTGATTGACACCCCCTGCTGGCGGCCTATTGGCCGCGAGTCTGCAGGGGGCGGTGTTGCACCAGCAGCTCTTGTGTGCTGCTGGAGCAATGCTGAATACGGCGAGTTGTATTACTCACCGTATTCAGCGAGGTCTGTCGGACCTGATCCGCACTGTCGGATCAGGTCCAACAGACCTTGATAACTAGATGCCAAAGTATCTTCATGGAATTCTGTTGTTTAAATCTAAAAGTGAATAATTAGGATTACAAAATATAAATAAATCAATAAGTTGTCATGTTTGTAAAGACTATATAGAAAAGATAAAACATTAACAACTAAAAATCATGTGAAACATCGTTTTTCTTTAGATCCCTTTTGGCATTGCTGATATTTATGGTAAGTTCGGTCCTTATTATCTTTTTTCGGTCAACGGTTGCCCTGTTGTTTGTCCTGTATGATGATTTTGGAGACTCTGAAAAAAGAAATAGATATATAGTACATTAAAAGAAAAATACTAACTGAAAATGAAAGGTAAGAGCAGAAAAACATAATTTATGTAAGAACTTACCTGATAAATTCATTTCTTTCATATTAGCAAGAGTCCATGAGCTAGTGACGTATGGGATATACATTCCTACCAGGAGGGGCAAAGTTTCCCAAACCTCAAAATGCCTATAAATACACCCCTCACCACACCCACAATTCAGTTTAACGAATAGCCAAGAAGTGGGGTGATAAAAAAGTGCTACTTCCGGTCTGACAACTTCCGGTTGGCCGAACTAAGGGAAAACAAACAAAGCGGTATGTGAATACACCTCACAAGGGAAATAGACCTTGCAAGGAACCGAAACTTATTATTATAGTTCCAGGTCACAAACCAAAGGCCATACACATGGGACAAACTTCCCCTCTTTTTTGGCGCGAAAATTTTCGGCGCCATTTTCGAACGATACCATTGGCTAATGAGGATAATAAAAAGGGCAGCAATGGAAGGAGCCGATACCAGTCTTGAGAAAGGTCTTTTACAAGACCGAAACGCGTAGACAAACTGGTATAAACGGCTCAGGAGCACTAGGTAAGCTAAATACTTATCATCAGCACTGTTTAGAGGCATTATTGCACTATGTATTTTTCCTTAGGTTACTCAGGATTTATCCATTCATTATAACATTTGCTTTTGGAAATACCCACTCATCACAATATTTGTTTTGGGAATCTATTTCATTTGAAACTTTTAAGAAAATTACTTTTTCATCAAGTTACTTTTTCATCAAGTTACTTTTTCATCAAGTTACTCAGTCACTTTTTTAAATCACCTTTTTGAATCACTATTGTTCACAAGATATTTTTATATTTTTATATTTCTACCCATTTTTATATTTTTATATTTTTTATATTTTCACATATTTTCACATTTTCAGGTGTACACCTGTTTTTGATTTTTATATTTTTTATATTTTTTCAACTTAAATCACTTTTTTCACCTTCTCACATTGCGAACATTGAGCAGGACAAGGACTGTCACATTCATTTTGGATATCACTTTTTTTAGAATCACACATTGGATATATTCTTCGAAGTCTTCTCTCTGGGACATTATATGCACAGATTTACATTTACCCACCTACTAGGATTAACACTACAGGCAACAGACTTTGTTCTTTGTTTACTCTTTGTTTACTCTAAATTGTATGTTAGCTATTTATACCTCTACACCATATTTTACCAATCTTTATATATTTTATTGACATTTATTGACATATATTTAAAATTGTGAATTGAATTGTATATCAATCACTATTGTTTTTTTGTTGTATACAACAGGTTTTAACAGTTTTTAAGTCAGAATTAAATAATTTTACTGATAATCGCTATTTTCTAATTACTCTTTTTATATATACACTTTTTTAACATATACATATGATTGTATCGATATACGTTGATATATAGCGTGGACACCACCTTAAGCAACACTCACCCCAAACAGGGAGTGCAGCGCTTCTCTTGTGACACATTTGTGATAAAAAAGTGCGAAAGCATATAAAATAAGGAATTGGAATAATTGTGCTTTATACAAAAATCATAACCACCCCAAAAAAAGGGCGGGCCTCATGGACTCTTGCTAATATGAAAGAAATGAATTTATCAGGTAAGTTCTTACATAAATTATGTTTTCTTTCATGTAATTAGCAAGAGTCCATGAGCTAGTGACGTATGGGATAATGATTACCCAAGATGTGGATCTTTCCACGCAAGAGTCACTAGAGAGGGAGGGATAAAATAAAGACAGCCAATTCCTGCTGAAAATAATCCACACCCAAAATAAAGTTTAATGAAAAACATAAGCAGAAGATTCAAACTGAAACCGCTGCCTGAAGTACTTTTCTACCAAAAACTGCTTCAGAAGAAGAAAATACATAAAAATGGTAGAATTTAGTAAAAGTATGCAAAGAGGACCAAGTTGCTGCTTTGCAAATCTGATCAATCGAAGCTTCATTCCTAAACGCCCAGGAAGTAGAAACTGACCTAGTAGAATGAGCTGTAATCCTTTGAGGCGGAGATTTACCCGACTCAACATAGACAAGATGAATTAAAGATTTCAACCAAGATGCCAAAGAAATGGCAGAAGCTTTCTGGCCTTTTCTAGAACCAGAAAAGATAACAAATAAACTAGAAGTCTTTCGGAAAGACTTAGTAGCTTCAACATAGTATTTCAAAGCTCTAACAACATCCAAAGAATGCAATGATTTCTCCTTAGAATTCTTAGGATTAGGACATAATGAAGGAACCACAATTTCCCTACTAATGTTGTTAGAATTCACAACTTTAGGTAAAAATTCAAAAGAAGTTCGCAACACTGCCTTATCCTGATGAAAAATCAGAAAAGGAGACTCACAAGAAAGAGCAGATAATTCAGAAACTCTTCTGGCAGAAGAGATTGCCAAAAGGAACAAAACTTTCCAAGAAAGTAATTTAATGTCCAATGAATGCATAGGTTCAAACGGAGGAGCTTGAAGAACCCCCAGAACCAAATTCAAACTCCAAGGAGGAGAAATTGACTTAATGACAGGTTTTATACGAACCAAAGCTTGTACAAAACAAAGAATATCAGGAAGATTAGCAATCTTTCTGTGAAAAAGAACAGAAAGAGCAGAGATTTGTCCTTTCAAAGAACTTGCGGATAAACCTTTATCTAAACCATCCTGAAGAAACTGTAAAATTCTCGGAATTCTAAAAGAATGCCAAGAAAAATGATGAGAAAGACACCAAGAAATGTAAGTCTTCCAGACTCTATAATATATCTCTCTGGATACAGATTTACGAGCCTGTAACATAGTATTAATCACAGAGTCAGAGAAACCTCTTTGACCAAGAATCAAGCGTTCAATCTCCATACCTTTAAATTTAAGGATTTGAGATCCTGATGGAAAAAAAGACCTTGCGACAGAAGGTCTGGTCGTAGCGGAAGAGTCCACGGATGGCAAGAGGCCATCCGGACAAGATCCGCATACCAAAACCTGTGAGGCCATGCCGGAGCTACCAGCAGAACAAACGAGCATTCCTTCAGAATCTTGGAGATTACTCTTGGAAGAAGAACTAGAGGCAGAAAGATATAAGCAGGATGATACTTCCAAGGAAGTGATAATGCATCCACTGCTTCCGCCTGAGGATCCCGGGATCTGGACAGATACCTGGGAAGTTTCTTGTTTAGATGAGACGCCATCAGATCTATTTCTGGAAGCTCCCACATTTGAACAATCTGAAGAAATACCTCTGGGTGAAGAGACCATTCGCCCGGATGCAACGTTTGGCGACTGAGATAATCCTCTTCCCAATTGTCTATACCTGGGATATGAACCGCAGAGATTAGACAGGAGCTGGATTCCGCCCAAACCAGAATTCGAGATACTTCTTTCATAGCCAGAGGACTGTGAGTCCCTCCTTGATGATTGATGTATGCCACAGTAGTGACATTGTCTGTCTGAAAACAAATGAACGATTCTCTCTTCAGAAGAGGCCAAGACTGAAGAGCTCTGAAAATTGCACGGAGTTCCAAAATATTGATCGGTAATCTCACCTCCTGAGATTCCCAAACTCCTTGTGCCGTCAGAGATCCCCACACAGCTCCCCAACCTGTGAGACTTGCATCTGTTGAAATTACAGTCCAGGTCGGAAGCACAAAAGAAGCCCCCTGAATTAAACGATGGTGATCTGTCCACCACGTTAGAGAGTGTCGTACAATCGGTTTTAAAGATATTAATTGAGATATCTTTGTGTAATCCTTGCACCATTGATTCAGCATACAGAGCTGAAGAGGTTGCATGTGAAAACGAGCAAAGGGGATCGCGTCCGATGCAGCAGTCATAAGACCTAGAATTTCCATGCATAAGGCTACCGAAGGGAATGATTGTGACTGAAGGTTTCGACAAGCTGAAATCAATTTTAGACGTCTCTTGTCTGTTAAAGACAGAGTCATGGACACTGAATCTATCTGGAAACCCAGAAAGGTTACCCTTGTCTGAGGAATCAATTAACTTTTTGGTGAATTGATCCTCCAACCATGATCTTGAAGAAACAACACAAGTCGATTCGTATGAGATTCTGCTAAATGTAAAGACTGAGCAAGTACCAAGATATCGTCCAAATAAGGAAATACCACAATACCCTGTTCTCTGATTACAGACAGAAGGGCACCGAGAACCTTTGTAAAAATTCTTGGAGCTGTAGCTAGGCCAAACGGCAGAGCCACAAACTGGTAATGCTTGTCCAGAAAAGAGAATCTCAGGAACTGATAATGATCTGGATGAATCTGAATATGCAGATATGCATCCTGTAAATCTATTGTGGACATAAAATGCCCTTGCTGAACAAAAGGCAAGATAGTCCTTACAGTTACCATTTTGAACGTTGGTATCCTTACATAACGATTCAATATTTTTAGATCCAGAACTGGTCTGAAGGAATTCTCCTTCTTTGGTACAATGAAGAGATTTGAATAAAACCCCATCCCCTGTTCCAGAACTGGAACTGGCATAATTACTCCAGCCAACTCTAGATCTGAAACACAATTGAGAAATGCTTGAGCTTTCACTGGATTTACTGGGACATGGGAAAGAAAAAATCTCTTTGCAGGAGGTCTCATCTTGAAACCAATTCTGTACCCTTCTGAAACAATGTTCTGAATCCAAAGATTGTGAACAGAATTGATCCAAATTTCTTTGAAAAAACGTAACCTGCCCCCTACCAGCTGAGCTGGAATGAGGGCCGCACCTTCATGTGGACTTAGAAGCAGGCTTTGCCTTTCTAGAAGGCTTGGATTTATTCCAGACTGGAGATGGTTTCCAAACTGAAACTGCTCCTGAGGATGAAGGATCAGGCTTTTGTTCTTTGTTGAAACGAAAGGAACGAAAACGATTATTAGCCCTGTTTTTACCCTTAGATTTTTTATCCTGTGGTAAAAAAGTTCCTTTCCCACCAGTAACAGTTGAGATAATGGAATCCAACTGAGAACCAAATAATTTGTTACCCTGGAAAGAAATGGAAAGTAGAGTTGATTTAGAAGCCATATCAGCATTCCAAGTTTTAAGCCATAAAGCTCTTCTAGCTAAAATAGCTAGAGACATAAACCTGACATCAACTCTGATAATATCAAAAATGGCATCACAGATAAAATTATTAGCATGCTGAAGAAGAATAATAATATTATGAGAATCATGATCTGTTACTTGTTGTGCTAAAGTCTCCAACCAAAAAGTTGAAGCTGCAGCAACATCAGCCAAAGATATAGCAGGTCTAAGAAGATTACCTGAACACAGATAAGCTTTTCTTAGAAAGGATTCAATTTTCCTATCTAAAGGATCTTTAAACGAAGTACCATCTGACGTAGGAATAGTAGTACGTTTAGCAAGGGTAGAAATAGCCCCATCGACTTTAGGGATTTTGTCCCAAAATTCTAATCTGTCAGACGGCACAGGATATAATTGCTTAAAACGTTTAGAAGGAGTAAATGAATTACCCAATTTATCCCATTCTCTGGAAATTACTTCAGAAATAGCATTAGGAACAGGAAAAACTTCTGGAATAACCACAGGAGATTTAAATACCTTATCTAAACGTTTAGAATTAGTATCAAGAGGACCAGAATCCTCTATTTCTAAAGCAATTAGTACTTCTTTAAGTAAAGAACGAATAAATTCCATTTTAAATAAATATGAAGATTTATCAGCATCAATCTCTGAGACAGAATCCTCTGAACCAGAAGAGTCATCAGAATCAGAATGATGATGTTCATTTAAAAATTCATCTGTAGAGAGAGAAGTTTTAAAAGATTTTTTATGTTTACTAGAAGGAGAAATAACAGACATAGCCTTCTTGATGGATTCAGAAACAAAATCTCTTATGTTATCAGGAACATTCTGCACCTTAGATGTTGAGGGAACTGCAACAGGCAATGGTACATTACTAAAGGAAATATTATCTGCTTTAACAAGTTTGTCATGACAATTAATACAAACAACAGCCGGAGGAATAGCTACCAAAAGTTTACAGCAGATACACTTAGCTTTGGTAGTTCCAGCACTAGACAGCGATTTTCCTGAAGTATCTTCTGACTCAGATGCAACGTGAGACATCTTGCAATATGTAAGAGAAAAAACAACATATAAAGCAAAATTGATCAAATTCCTTAAATGACAGTTTCAGGAATGGGAAAAATGCCAATAAACAAGCTTCTAGTAACCAGAAGCAAAGAAAAAATGAGACTGAAATAATGTGGAGACAAAAGCGACGCCCATATTTTTTGGCGCCAAATAATACGCCCACATTGTTTGGCGCCTAAATGCTTTTTGGCGCCAAAAATGACGCCACATCCGGAACGCCGACATTTTTGGCGCAAAAGGACGTCAAAAAATCATGCAACTTCCGGCGACACGTATGACGCCGGAAACAGAAAAGATTTTTTTTTTTGCGCCAAAAAAGTCCGCGCCAAGAATGACGCAATAAAATGAAGCATTTTCAGCCCCCGCGAGCCTAACAGCCCACAGGGAAAAAAAGTCACATTTTTAAGGTAAGAAAAAATGATTGATTCAAATGCATTATCCCAAATATGAAACTGACTGTCTGAAAATAAGGAATGTTGAACATTCTGAGTTAAGGCAAATAAATGTTTGAATACATATATTTAGAACTTTATAAATAAAGTGCCCAACCATAGCTTAGAGTGTCACAGAAAATAAGATTTACTTACCCCAGGACACTCATCTACATGTTTGTAGAAAGCCAAACCAGTACTGAAACGAAAATCAGGTAATAAATAAGAGTATATCGTCGATCTGAAAAGGGAGGTAAGAGATGAATCTCTACGACCGATAACAGAGAACCTATGAAATAGACCCCGTAGAAGGAGATCACTGCATTCAAATAGGCAATACTCTCCTCACATCCCTCTGACATTCACTGCACGCTGAGAGGAAAACCGGGCTCCAACTTGCTGCAGAGCGCATATCAACGTAGAATCTAGCACAAACTTACTTCACCACCTCCATAGGAGGCAAAGTTTGTAAAACTGAATTGTGGGTGTGGTGAGGGGTGTATTTATAGGCATTTTGAGGTTTGGGAAACTTTGCCCCTCCTGGTAGGAATGTATATCCCATACGTCACTAGCTCATGGACTCTTGCTAATTACATGAAAGAAATACTGTCTTCATAAATGCTGCTTTCTGTGATCTAAAAAATTAGCTTGAATAAAATAAATTAAATTAAATATTATGCCTTTGCTAAAATACAATTTATATGCAATCTCAACAGTTTTGGAGAAATAACACATTACTTTAAATATACTGCTATTTAAAGGGACAGAAAACTCCAACATTTTCTTTCATGATTTGGATAGAACATACAATTTTAAACAACTTTTTAATTTACCTCTATTATCAAATTTTCTTCATTATCTTGTTATCCTTTGCTGAAGGAACAGCGCTGCACTACTGGCAGCTAGCTGAACACATCTAGTTAGCCAATCACAAGAGACAAATGTGTGCAGGCACCAATCAGCAGCTAGCTACCACTAGTGTAGGATATGTGTGTATTCTTTTTCAACAAGAGATAATAAGAGAAAAAAGAACATTTGAAAATAGAATTGAATTTAAAAATGTCTAAAATTACATGCTCTATCCGAATCCTGCAAAGTTTATTTTTCACTTTTCTATCCCTTTAAGCAGAAAAACCTAGCTAAATGCATTGGCAAATCTACCATTCATGAAAATGACAAGGTGCTATTTAATTAGTACAAGCAGTGATATGTGCTACTATTTAGAAAGATTCCTATATTGCATTCACTAAATACTGTAATCGCAGTGAGATTATGCAGTTGTGTAAATTCATCAGAGAAGGTGATCTACTGTATCTGTCTACTGGTTCATTAAGATAATGTTGAAGACTTCACTTGAAATTAGTATAGAATGTTTTACAGAAACCAGGATCCAGTCTATTAGGTCTATATCACTCCATGTTTTAAAAGGTCAAGAGTATGTTATAAAATATCCTGCTGTACATACCTCAGGGATTAGTTGAAAGTTGTTCAACTTCCTGCAACAGGACTGCCTCTTATGTGTATCATAAGGAGAGGAAATATACAAACTCAGCTGTTATTTATTGTTGTAAGCTTAACAGGAGTGAAATGGGTTTATTGCAGATGTAACATTATACTTAGACATAAGAGTTTTTAAAATTGTCTTGTTTTTAATAAGGGAGTTAGTGCCTCCCAAAAAATTTGATATCCAGATAAAAATATGAAGTGTATCTGATATCAGAGAGGTAAACTCATATGATATGACATAAACCAACAAAGAGATATGATATAATCCAACAAACAGGATGGGCAATAAACTGACTTCCTGTTTCTCTGGCATTCACTAAATAGTAAATCAGCTCATGTTACTCTATAATATTTATGACATTAAGAGACCCAGCCCCATTGTGGGTTGTGACAGGAAGTAATGGACAGTGCACAAATAAAGTTTAAAATAAAAATACAATAAAAAAATAATTTTAAAATTATTAATAATACAAATTATAATTACTTTTATTAGGTAAAAGCCACTGCTTGGTGCCTTTTTTTTTAGTTATTACAATAAAATAATAAATCTATAGGATAATCTATAGACAGACCACCCACAATCCCAATGAGCAGATACATATAGCACTTACCAACTCAAAGGGAGGCATAAGATGTCTGCAGTGCATGGTTATGATGTTTGGTGTTATACAAATTGCCGTAGAAGGATTCAGTTAGTTGTGTCCAACTCCATTTAGGGGACCGGTAATCTGTGAAAATAGAAAGCAACAAGCGAAACTACGAAAGCACAAACCATTCTTCTACAAAAAAGAACATAATATTATAACATTTCAGAGTTTGCTGGATATACATATCATTTAATCATAATAAATAATTTTAAATACTTATGCCATATAATCCTATCATTCATATATATATATACATTTTTACTATGATCAAAATGTTTCTGCTACTGATAATAAATTGTAGATCTCTTTCCATCTCATATAATTGCCTAACCAGGAGTAATTTGTGACTTTTTCAGGAGAATTTACTTGTTTTGTGAGCATTCACATCTTAGAGTTTTAAATCATCTTTATCTGTAGATTCTACATTCATATAACTTTCATATTCTCCATCTAACATTATCAAGTACAAAACCCACAACTAAAAATCCAGCTTTAATGAAATGTTATATAATCAGATATCTATGTGGTTTTAGTGAGGTAATGTCATGTCTGAAGCATTAATTCCTAGACATAATACAGCTATTCTGCTTACTTCTCTATGGTATAATTATCATTATATAATAATACTCATCCCTGTTTAACAGTGTGACTTTAAGGTTAGGATATACAAGTTATTGAACTTACTTTTAAAGCTCTCCAAAAAAAGAAAAGAAAACCAGAATATATATTTGAAAGACAAACCTAGTACTGCCAAATAACAAGTATAAAGACACACACAAGTTCTGTACTATATGACACAATATGTTATACTTTCAATGGTTTATACGCTACATATGACATGAAATAGCTAAATACATAGAAATATAAAACATCACTCCTGTATTCACTGAGAATTGCATGGTTAAAGGTGTTTATTGAAAGAAGAACTGGACAAAGTTATGATATATATAAATCTTTCCAACAAGTACATATTTATAATAGCTGCATTGAATTTATATTATAAAAATCAAAAAGATAAAATCATATTTCTTATAAATAAATGTTATGAAGTGTATTTAAAATATCTTTAGGAGGGCATTATTACATTTAGCTGCACAACTAACATTACCACTAAAAGGTCTGATTAAGCTCAGAAACCAGTGCAAAGTTATTTCAATATTATTTCTAGCCAAATAAATTAGTTTCAATCAAAGCTAGAGTTATCAAATAACATACAACACTTTTAACATATTATTGTTACATGTAGATTAGAAATTCATATAATTTTTATTTTTTTGTTAAAAATAGAATGCCACTGGTTACATCATAGTTGCTAGGATGATATAAGGCTGAGAACTTAAGTTTTGATCACAGTAAAAAGAAAAGATAAAATATATTACATTTGAACCCATTTAAAAAAAAATAAAAAAATCACCAGCAATAGGTGCCATAGGTACCCTTAATTGACAGGATTAAATCAGATAATCTGGCTGCTCAAGCAGTTGACAGATTTCACATTCGCAGTTGTTTTTTTCTCACAACACTGCATACGTCTTCTATATGTAAAATGATCTCTAGAAAAAAACATGGAATTCCAGTAAAGGATATGAAACAGACTGAGCTCCACTGCAAAAAAATTGAAAAAGTAAAAAAAAAAAAGCTCAACGGGTCATATAGGAGAAACGTAGGGTAGTCAAGCTCCAAGTCTGCAGACACATCTAAGTTAGGAATGCCATATTGCATTATGCTTTTCTTTTCAGATTTTTTAATTTAATTTAGAATATTTATTCCATAGAATCCCATCATTCAAATGTTATGTATAGCATATATATATATATATATATATATATATATATATATATATATATATATATATATATATATATATATATATATATATATATAATATAATGATATACATATTTACTATGATCAAAATGTTTCTGCTACTGATAATAATTTGCAAATCTATAATTGCCTAATCATGACTACTTTATGTGAAACTATATGTTTCTTGATGCTTTCTAGTCTCTCCAGTAAAATCTACTTGTTTTATGTTGAGCATTCACATCTTAGCATTTATAATATAAAATCAGTGCAGCTGTGATAAAATTGCAACTTTTAAATTATTCCAAACTGCTATTTTCAAGACACCTCTGTAATATTTAAATATTCCACAGAGAAATTCAATGAATCTAATAATAATTTAAGATGGCTACTATGTTTCTATACTTGGGTAACTGAGTTGCTCCAATATATATTTATAAAAATATAATCCAAAATTGAAAGAGAAATATCATATTTAATTTTTAAATATAAAGAAATCAAATTACTCTATGTGGAAGATAAAAAATACTTCTTAAACATTACCATTTTTCATCTGTAGATACTATATCACTTGCATGTTCTCTATCTAACAATATCAAGTACAAAACCCACAACAAAATAGCAAGTTTAACCTAGAAACTTTATACCATCTTTCCAATGTCTATGTGATTTTTAATTAAGGTATGGTCAAGTTTCAAACATCCATCCCTAGGCATAATTTAGCTTTCTATTTACTTATCTAACTTTCATTACATCTGCTTAGTTTACAATATTTATTACTCACACAAATATAATACTCATCCCTGGGAAGTGTGACTTTTAGGTTAGGAAATAAAATAAATTAAATTTACTTCTTGATTTCTTGGAAAAATACCCTAAAGATATCTTTACAAGCCATACCTAGAACTGCTAAATAACAAGTACACACAAAAGTTTAGTACTGTATGACACAGAATGTTATACTCTGGAAAGAGTATGTACTACATATGACATGAGATAGATAATTCATATAGATATAAAACATTACTCCTGTATTCACTAAGAGCTTCATTGGTTAAAAGTGTATATTGAAAGGAGAATGGGACAAAATATAGAATATTTCAAGCAGTACATGTTTAAAACAGTTGCATTGTATTGAATGTATATTAGAAAAAGCAAAAACATAAAAATCATAATTCTTATAAATAAATGTTATTGTGTGTATTTAAACTATATTTCAATAGGTGAGCATTATTACATTTGGAAGGAGTTGTAAACTAACATTAATTAACACTGAAATGACTGATTAAGCTCAGCAATCAATGCAACGTGATTTTGGTATTGTTAGCCAAATAAAATGGTTTCAAATTTAGATTTATCATATGACATTAGAAACTGTGAAAATATTATTGTTACATGTAGATTAGAATTTCATATAATTCATTTTTTTTCTGTTAAAATGGTATGCCACTAGTCACACCATAATCGCTAGGGTGATGAAAGGCTAAGAATTACATTTTTGATCACAATAAAAATGAATAAAAAATATAAAATTTGAAACAAGTTAATGAACATTTGTGTATATGGACAATAAGTTTATTTAATGAGACTTTTTCCCTTTTAATAGGTGCATCTATAAACCCTTAACTGTTAGAGTTGGTTCAGCAAATCTGGCTGCTTAAGCAGTTATCAGCTTTTAAATTTACAGTTTGTTTTATCTCACAACACTGTACACTTTTTATATATAAAAAAAATCATCTCTAGAAAAAAAATAAACATGGAATTCCAGTACATTAAATGCAACAGACTGAGCTCCACTGCAAAAAATGTAAAAAGTAAAAAAAAATGCTCAACGGGTCATGTAGGAGAAACGTAGGGTAGTCAAGCTCCAAGTCTGCAGACACATCTAAGGTATGAATTACATATTGCATTATGCTTTTCTTTTCAGATTTTTTGCTACATTTTTTATTTAATTTTGAATAATTATTCCATAAAATCCTATCATTCAAATGCTATATATCTATTCATATTTACAATGATCAAAATGTTTCTGCTACTAATAATAATTTGCAAATCCCTTTCCATCTCATATTATTGCATAATTAAGACAACTTTATATGAGATTGGTTGTATGATGCTTTCTAATCTCTCTGGTGGAATCTACTTTTTTTTATTGTGAGCATTCACATCTTATACAATTAGTGTAACTGTGATGAAAATGTGACATTTAGTTTATCCAAACTGCTTTCTAAAAAACAAATCTCAGTAATATTTAAACATTTCACAGAGATGTTCAATGAATCTAATCATACAAATTTAAGATGGCTAACAAAAAGTAACTCAACCAGAAAAAAACAATCAATTGCTGCATATCAAAATACAAACATTCTGCACAAGTTTTTAATCAAAAATTGAAAGAAAAATATCATATATAATTTATTAGAAAAAGAAGTAGCGTATCATATCCGCTGCACATCGCTAAATTCCGACAGCATACGCTGTTGGAATTTATCATTGCATTTATCATTGCACCAGCAGTTCTGGTGAACTGCTGGTGCAATGCCACCCCCTGCAGATTCACGGCCAAGCGGCCAATAGCAGGGGGTGTCAATCAACCCGATCATATTTGATCAGGTTGATTTCTGTCCGCTGCCTCAGAGCAGGCGGACAGGTTATGGAGCAGCGGTCTTTAGCCGCTAGCAGGGCGTGTCAATCAACCTGATCGAATTCGATGTCCACCTCAGAGCAGACGGACAAGTTAGAGCAGCGGCCTTTAGACCACTGCTTCATAACTTCTTGATAACTTCTGTTTCTGGCGAGCCTGAAGGCTCACCGGAAACAAGGGGCCTCAAGCTCCATACGGAGCTTGATAAATATGCCCCATTATTGTTACCTGTAGATTAGAATTTCATATATAATATAAACGCCACTGGGCACACCATAATAGCTAGGATGATGTAAGATTGAGGATTGAAGTTTTGAACACAGTAAAAATGGATAAAATATATAAAATCTGTAACAGCTTAAATAACAATTATTTATGTGACAAATAGGCTAATTTATTGAGCTTTGCCCTCATGTAAAAGGTGCCATCTATTACCCCTTAACTGTTAGGATTTATTAAGCAAATCTGCTTAAGCAGTTGTCGGCTTTCACATTTACAGTTATTTTTTTCTCACAACACTGCATACGTCTTCTATAAGTAAAATGATCTCTTGAAAAAAACATGGAATTCCAGCACATGAAATGCAACAGACTGAGCTCCACTGCAAAAATTTGAAAAAAATGCTCAACGGGTCATGTAGCCGAAACGTAGGGTAGTCAAGCTCCAAGTCTGCAGACACATCTAAGGTATGAATTACATATTGCATTATGCTTTTCTTTTCAGATTTTTACTACATTGTTAAGTTTCATTTTGAATAGTAATTCTATAGAATCCCATCATTCAAATGCTATATATATATATATATATATATATATATATATATATATACATATATATATATATATATACATATTTACTATGATCAGATGTTTCTGCTACAAATAATAATTTGCAAACCTCTTTCCGCCTGATATGATAGCCTAACCATGCCTACTCATTTACCAAACAATGATTGCTGCTTCAGAGGCCCATCGTTTCAGACTTGCCTGAAATGATAGTTAAGTAGCAGTAGTCTTAAGACTGCTGCTACTTAACCTGTCTGCCACCTAAAAGGTGGTGAATTGAAATAATCCTGATCCAATCCGATAGGGAAGCTTGACAGCCCCTGCTAGCAGTCGATTGTCTGCCAACGAGCATGGGGCGTCATTACACAAGCATTGCTGGTGCAAAGCTTAAACAATGTTAAATAGGGACAGCATATGCTGTCTGCTCAAAGAGATGTCTTGTGTACAGGATTTGCAGTAGCGAATCCTGTCTGACCGAAGTTTAATAAATGGAACCTATGTGAGATTGGTTTTATGTTGCTTTTTGTCCCTCCAGTGGATCCGACTTTTTATTGTGAGCATTTTAGATATGTATAATATTAAACAGTGCAACTGTGATAACAGTACTATTTTTACATTTTTCCAAACTGCCATTTTTAAGACATTTCTATAATATCTAACTATTTCACACATAATTTGAGTAAATCTTGTAATATGAATATAAACACTAACATAAAGGCATAACAGTGAGATGTATGAACATACCTTTCGTCTGTATTTGGTAATGAAGCCTTTCTTCTTACCTTACCTTTATAAATTACTTGTAAGAATGCCTCTATCAGAAATCTTTGTTCCTCCTAGATTCCCACTTTACATGTCCTGCTTGTCATGCTAAGAATAGAAAACTTGATTAGATTAGCTATCACTATTGATCCACCTACCTACCTTTCGATCTACCTACCAATCGACCTAACTACCAATCGACCTACTGATCTACCTATTATCGACCTACCGGTCTACCTTCCTACCGATCGACCTACCAATCGTACGACCAACCAACCAAAGCATTTTGTCAAACAAACATGACTGAAGCAGTATGTTGTCTAAATTTGCTTGAGTTAAAGGGACATTGTACATTAGATTTTTCTTTGCATACATGTTTTGTAGATGACCCATTTAAAGAGACATATATCCCCATATGGTGTAATTCTATGTTTTATATGTAAAATGGGTGTGAGTATCTGCATGTGCCTTGGTGTTGATAAATTAACATTTCACTAAGCAAACAAATCTCACATTTACATCCCTTTATATTAATGCTACATGTTTGTTAAGAAATACCTTGTACTTCACCTGCTTTAGAGTTTTCTGTGTCCCACAAGCCGTAGCAGGAGTAGAGAGATATGACAATTACAGCATGATCTGCAATCTATGACATCACACTGGTGAAGCTTTCTGTTGCCTAGAGACAAGTTTACTGATTTTGATGCAACAAGTTAGGTTTGCTTCATAAAATTAGGTTGAATAATCAAAAGAGGGAGAAATTGAAATATGAAAGGGAAAATATGAAGAAACTAAAAAAGCAAGTGTAAAGAAAGAAATGTACAATAAATCTATGGAAAACAAATCTATAGAAAATGATGATTTGCCCCTCACAATATATAAGGCAATATGATAGTCTTTATTTAAATGTGTAGATGATTCTCTTACATGAGAGGTTGTTCTGCAGGTAATTAAGTAAACAATGGCATATACCTTTAAAACTAGGTATGTGCAAAATTCTTTATTTGGATATTCTTTTGTCAAACA
This sequence comes from Bombina bombina, assembly GCF_027579735.1. Classification (NCBI taxonomy): domain Eukaryota; kingdom Metazoa; phylum Chordata; class Amphibia; order Anura; family Bombinatoridae; genus Bombina; species Bombina bombina. The sequence continues at coordinate 398,707,512 of NC_069500.1, read as the reverse complement.
AATCCAAAATATGGCAGAGAGTAGCAGAATTCAGCTATTTTCAGTGCTGGATATATTAGTGCAACACACAAAGATCTGGCTTTGCACCTGTAGTGAACTCTGTATTCCACACTGAAAAAATCCTATCCATGTGTAATGATGGCTGAGAAATTAGAATATGATATGGTTAAAACTGTATCCCTAATGGATAATATGTACCTTTGTCATTTGTTCCTATATTTAATGACAAAATGCAAAAAAGCCCTTCCAGCTCAGTTAATGGTTTAAGTAGGGATATCAAATTGTACTTGTACAAGTCCTCTATCTGGGCTGCTAACTAATGCAATGACTCGATAAACAGCATTAAATATTGGAAGATTTTCACATCAAGTCAGAAAAAAGCAATAGTATATTAATGCTTTGTTATTAATGCTACACTGTCACTGTACAACAAAATTGAAAATATCAACATACCATTGTTATGATCCTAACTGACATACATCACATAAGCTATTTGTACCTCTATGTAAAAATAAAATAGTGCATTGGCAGTGGAGGAATGTGTTTATCTCATGAATAATGTACAAGCCTGAAAAGATATTCAGTAGTGTGACAAGTTAAATTTACATGGTCAGGGCATTGGTTATGGTTTTGATTTGATTTGATTAAAATGTCAATTAGTTGAGTTCTTGTTAACCTTTTAAAGCCGTTATGCCGTTCCATTCCGTCATAATTAGACTGGGCTTTAAAGCCGTTATGACGGAATGGAACGTCATAACTAACGGCTGTCCTGAAGCCTTCTGTGCTTCAGGGATTTAATCGCGGTCTGGAGGGCGTTCCTAGGATTGTAGGGACGCCCCCCAGATGCGATCCAATAATTGAAATCTCGCGATCGTATGCACGATCGCGTAGTTTCAATTTGTCTACATCGGAACAGTTGTTCCGATGTAGGCACTTTAACCCTGTCACGAAAGGGTTAATATAAATCATAGGTATTTTTTTCCTCACCTATTTGCTGATAGAATCCTTGTGCTGCTTGCACCTGCACTGCTTTGGTTTGTCTGACTGAGAAGATTTGACAGCCACAGCATCATCAGCAATCTATGACATCACATTGGTGAAGCTTCCTGTTGCCTAGAAACAGGTGTACATACTATACTGCAGCATGTTAGGCTGACATTACAATGGTGATAATAATGAAGCTTTATGTTGCTGCCTCAAGTTGGTTTGAACAATCAATATAGGGATAAATGTAATGTGAAAACTATGTGAAGGCATTAAAAGAAAACTGATTTATACAATATATTGATGTACTATGAAGAAGTTCAAAATTAAAATCAGAGAAAACAACACAAGATTGGAAAAAGATGTGAGGGGTAGAAAGTGTCACATAGGGTAAGGGTAGGAAAAGAGAGAACATGTAGTAATAAGAAAAAATAATAATTTCAGAAGGAGTAGTACTCTTGAACGGTAGCTGTGTAATCTATTTGCTTGCTCTGACTGAATTCTTGCCATACTAGGGTTTGCTATTAGTGCTGACTAAGGGGCCTGAGACCAAAAGAGTATGAAGGGAGATTGTAATTTATAAGGTAGGGGATAAAAGTGTTAGGGAGCAACTAACTGTCAGTGATACCTGTAAGGAACTCCCCCTATTGTTATTGTTTATGTATTGCATTGCAGGGATGGAGCACGTGATATTTTAGCAGCATATCAGCAAAATAGTTGCAAAACATTTGTTCTTGGTTATTCTCATTATTGTGTTCCAGTGAGTGAGGCAGTATGTGCTGACAGAATTTAACCCCTTAATGACCACAATGTACCCTGTATGTCACTGGTCGTTAAGGGTTTTTTCAGGACATAATAGCACAAGTCTAGCAAGAACACACTATTAATGCCCTCCCTCCAGCAAGCTTTGTGGAATAGAGCAGTCTCAACACTGGTGGCAAGACCGCGCTATAAAACAATCAAGTCCCAAAAAAAGGCCAGCGACATACAGGATACGTCGCTGGTCCTTAAGGGGTTAAAGGGACAGTGTACGGTCTTCAAACATTTTCTAGGGATGGTCTGATTTATCAGTTCGCCTTTGCATTTCTAAATATTTCTGATTGACCATGAAAAGGCTTTTTTCTGTTATCTTGAATTTCACACATTAAGGGCCAGATAGCTATTTAACGCTCCCGCTCGAGCATTAAAGGGACCTACATTTTTTTTTTTCTTTCGTGATTTGGAAAGACCATTCAATTTTAAACAATTTTCTAATTTACTACTATTATCTAATTTGCTTCATTCTCTTGATATTCTTTGCTGAAAAGCATATCTAATTCTAGATAGGCTTAGTAGCTGCTGATTGGTGGCTGCACATAGATGCCTCGTGTAATTGGCTCACCCATGTGTATTGCTATTTCTTCAACAAAGGATATCTTAAGAGTAAAGCAAATTAGATCATAGAAGTAAATTGGAATGTTAAAGGGACAGTCAACACCAGAATTTGTGTTGTTTTAAAAGATAGATAATCCCTTATTTACCCGCCGCTAGCACTCTCCCACCTTGAGGGAGATCTGGGGGCTCCCACCCACCCACTCCTTCTCCGACGATTGGGCCTGTATAGTGACAGTCATCGCCGGGGCTTCACGTTTTACGTGGTGACATCATGCGCAATGACGTGATGACGTCACTGTGCAACTTTATTGAAAGGGGGCATGTTGCTTTAGAAGCCTGTATCTCAGACATCTAAGAAGCTGCAGACCCCCAAGACCCACCGTTGGAAAGGTAATCGCCTAACCTTCCCAACAATATAAGTCTTGGGAAACTTAAAAAAAAAAGAGTTAAAAAAATATATATTTAAAAAAAATAAAACATAAAAAAAACCTCAAATCAGCTTAGCACCCAGGTGGGAAAATTTGGGGTTTAATGTCCCTTTAACTGCACTAGAAGTAAGCTTTTTGCATGTGTTAGGTTGTGGTCATATTAAAGTTGAAAATAAACTGTTTTTGATCGCACCCTAATCCGACGAGCGTAAGAAGCTGAACAATATTGCACGCACAATAACCTATTACCCCATATAATTCAATGGAGCAAAAAAAGTTGGGTAAAAACACCCTATTTGCGCACAAACCGCATTGCATATTCTCAAGTGTGCTAACCCAACATGAAAATATGAATATTTCACATTCCAATGTTTTTTACATAGCAGAATATGTTTCATTTATTCATAAATACATATTTCTACATATAAGTTATGGTATTTTAGTGCAATATATATCTGTATTATTATATATACCTGTGTATATATATATATATATATATATATATATATATATGTAAGAATATCTATTTATAAATAATTAGAACATATTCTGCTATGTGCAGAACATTGGAATGTGAAATATTTACAGTAGATACACACTATAACACTTAAATATGAATAGTGCATAAATATGTTTTTTTTCCTTCTACTTAACTGCAAAGGGTATGGGTGTATGTGCAATTTTTTTAAAATTTTCATTAGATTGTGTTTTTATGATGGTAACTGTGCTTTGTAATGTATTTTTAAGCAATGAGGTCATGTTAACCTGACGTGTGTTAACTTCAATTGCGCTTAAGCAATCACATTTACTTTCAACTTCTAATGCCCGTGATAAACCCCTTTTCACTCGCACATAACTATTGGCGCATCACTCATAATCTAGCCCTAGATAAATACACCTTATATCAATTACATTGATGGAAACCCAATTCTTCTTTGTATTTGACATTTGTCTCACCATGGTGGGATTTTTTTTTGGCATACAAAGAGAGAAGCGCTCTACCTGGAACGAACAACAGCTCATTAATTAGTTCTATGGCGATTTACCACCTAGGAGCAGCCTCTTTTAGACCAGTGTGGTTTTCACAGAAAAAAACTTTCCTGTAGTATATCAGTCTGATCCTGCCAAGTAAGGTCAGTCCAGCCCTGAAATACCAGGCAATTCTCCTCTGAACAAGGAACATGACAACCCCAGACAATCGTTTCGCCCTCCTATGGGCCTCGTCAGTGAGATGCAGCCACATTCCTCTAAGCACACTGGGCAAGGAGTCAACGTCATATTAATTTGCATACAAAGAGAGAAGCGCTCTACCAGGAACTAACAACAGCTCATTAGCTAGTTCTATGGCGATTTACCACCCGGAAGCAGCTTCTTTTAGACCAGTGTGCTTTTCAAAGAGGAAAACTTTCCTGTAGTATATCAGTCTGATCCCGTCAAGTAAGGTCAGTCCAGCCCTGAAATACCAGGCAATTCTCCTCTGAACAAGGAACATGACAATCCCAGATGATCGTTTCGGCCTCCTATGTGCTTAGAGGAATGTTGCTGCACCTCACTGACGAGACCCATAGGAGGCCGAAACATTTGTCTGGGGTTGTCATGTTCCTTGTTCAGAGGAGAATTGCCTGGTATTTCGGGGCTGGACTGACCTTACTTGGCGGGATCAGACTGATATACTTCACGAAATTTTTCCTCTGTGAAAAGAACACTGGTCTAAAAGAGGCTGCTTCCTGGTTGTAAATCGCCATAGAACTAGCTGATGAGCTGTTGTTCGTTCCTGGTAGAGCTCTTCTCTCTTCGTATGCAGATTTTTTTTAGGATTTACAACAAATGGGATTAATTATTTGGCACTGTTTAATACTAAACTGACAACCTATTGACTAAAGTGGCAATCACTTTCAGGAATGAGTTTGGATTTTTGCTTACCAGAAAATTTAAATTTATAGAATAATCAACTTGGCTGTGACAGCATTGTAGCAGTGCTTGATGGTAAAATTCTAGGCATCATAGTAATAGCACTACTGGTACAAGAGAGTAAAAAAGGCCTTATTGGGGTTTTTGCTCTAGTAAGTGCATAAAAATTAGCTTTTGCTAAGTAAAACATTCTGCAATCATTTACTTTAATTAATTCTGCAAGGCTGAAATGCAAAATATTGTTTAAGTATTTGGTTTGTAAATGAGCATTAAAGACTCATGTTCCAAATGTTTGTTCTTTTAATCTCAGCAAGAACATAGGCCTAGATTATAAGCAGAGTGCTAAAGTTAGTGTGGGTCGTGATAAGCAATATTGCAAACACGTTAACTCGCATGTGTATTACAAGCTGAAAGTAAATGATTGCACTTGAGTGCAAACAGAATTTGCGCTCTTCGGGTTAGCACAACTGAAGACCTAGAAAAAAGTGTAAGGGGTAAAAAAGAATATGTACCAAACACAACATAAATACATTGCAATGAAGTGTTACATTCATATATACAGTTTCTGATAAAAAAAAAAATGATTTACATAAATATTAATGAAAGCATTTTAAAAGGGTTAAATATATATGGTATATGACAAGGTATTTGACTGGACATGAATATAATGTGTGTGTGTGTGTATGTATGTGTTTGATTAAAACACAGGTCTGTTTGATTCAAACATTTTTGAAGAAATCCAGAGCGTGCAAGTAGTTATTTTTATATTATATATACAGTATCTCACAAAAGTGAGTACACCCCTCAAATTTTTGTAAATATTTTATTATATCTTTTCATGTGACAACACTGAAGAAATGACACTTTGCTACAATGTAAAGTAGTGAGTGTACAGCCTGTATAACAGTGTAAATTTGCTGTCCCCTCAAAATAACTCAATACACAGCCATTAATGTCTAAACTGTTGGCAACAAAAGTGAGTACACCCCTAAGTGAAAATGTCCAAATTGTGTCCAATAAGCCATTTTCCCTCCTCTGTGTCATGTGACTTGTTAGTGTTACAAGGTCTCAGGTGTGAATGGGGAGTAGGTGTGTTAAATTTAGTGTTATCACTCTCACACTCTCTCATACTGGTCAATGGAAATTCAACATGGCACCTCATGGCAAAGAACTCTCTGAGGATCGAAAAAAAGAATTGCTGCTCTACATAAAGGCTATAAGAAGATTGCCAAGACCCTGGTCAATGGAAATTCAACATGGCACCTCATGGCAAAGAACTCTCTGAGGATCGAAAAAAAGAATTGCTGCTCTACATAAAGGCTATAAGAAGATTGCCAAGACCCTACTCCCCATTCAGGTGTGAATGGGGAGTAGGTGTGTTAAATTTAGTGTTATCACTCTCACACTCTCTCATACTGGTCAATGGAAATTCAACATGGCACCTCATGGCAAAGAACTCTCTGAGGATCGAAAAAAAGAATTGCTGCTCTACATAAAGGCTATAAGAAGATTGCCAAGACCCTGAAACTGAGCTGCAGCACGGTGGGCAAGATCATACAGCGGTTTCACAGGACAGGTTCCACTCAGAACAGGCCTCACCATGGTTCACCAAAGAAGTTGAGTGCACATGCTCTGCATCATATCCAGAGGTTGTCTTTGGGAAATAGACATATGAGTGCTGCCAGCATTGCTGCAGAGGTTGAAGGGGTTGAGGGTCAGCCTGTCAGTGCTCAGACCATACGCCGCACACTGCTTCAAATTGGTCTGCATGGCTGTTATCTCAGAAGGGAGCCTCTTCTAAAGATGATGCACAAGAAAGCCCGCAAACAGTTTGCTGAAGACAAGCAGACTAAGGACTTGGATTACTGGAATCATGTCCTGTGGTCCGATGAGACCAAGAAACGTATTTGGTTCAGATGGTGTCAAGCGTGTGTGGCGGCAACCAGGTGAGGAGTACAAAGACAAGTGTGTCTTGCCTACAGTCAAGCATGGTGGTGATGTCATGGTCTGGGCCTGCATGAGTGCTGCCGGCACTGGGGAGCTACAGTTCATTGAGGGAACCATGAATGCCAACATGTACTGTGACATACTAAAGCAGAGCATGATCCCCTCCATTTGGAGACTGGGCCACAGGGCAGTGTTCCAACATGATAACAACCCCAAACACACCTCCAAGACGACCACTGCCTTGCTAAAGAAGCTAAGAGTAAAAGTGATGGACTGGCCAAGCATGTCTCCAGACCTAAACCCTATTGAGCATCTGTGGGGCATCCTCAAACGGAAGGTGGGGGAACGCAAGGTCTCTAACATCCACCAGCTCCATAATGTCATCATGGAGGAGTGGAAGAGGACTCCAGTGGCAACCTGTGAAGCTCTGGTGAACTCCATGCCCAAGAGGGTTAAGGCAGTGCTGGAATATAATGGTGGACACACAAAATATTGACACTTTGGGCCCAATTTGGACATTTCCACTTAGGGGTGTTCTCACTTTTGTTGCCAACGGTTTAGACATTAATGGCTGTGTGTTGAGTTATTTTGAGGGGACAGCAAATTTACACTGTTATATAGGCTATACACTCACTACTTTGTAGCAAAGTGTCATTTCTTCAGTGTTGTCACATGAAAAGATTTAATAAAATATTTACAAAAATGTGAGGGATGTACTCACTTTTGTGAGATAATGTATATACACATATAAACACAACACATATATAAGCATGTGTATATATATACACACACACACACATATATATATATATATATATATATATATATATATATATATATATATATATATATATATATACACACACAGTCACACGCACACTTTGGAGCCCTTTACAATCAAATACCTTAAAAATTGAAAAATCATTTTTAATCAATTTAATGTCCTTCACTTAGTCTAGATTACAAGTGGAGCGGTATTTACTGCCAAAGTTGGCAGATCTGAAGTATATCCTTTTTTTATGAATTCATACGGTGTACTGTAAAAAAAAATGTTTTATTTGAATATTACAAAAAGGTACTCTTGTTAAATTCAGTGTGTACAAAAGTTCAGCACAGCAGTGAGAAATAGCCTAGCAGCGCAAGGGTTAAGGTACAAACTACCTTAAAGGGACGTGAAACCCAATTTTTTTCTTTCATGATTTAGAAAGAACATGCATTTTTAAACAACTTTTTAATTTACTTCTATTATCTAATTTGCTTAATTCTCTTGATATACTTTGCTAAAAAGCATATCTAGATAGACTCAGTAGCTGCATTTTGGCTGTTGCACATAGATGTCTCATGTGATTGGCTCACTCATGTACATTGCTATTTCTTCAACAAAGGATATCTAATGAATGAAGCAAATTACATATTAGAAGTAGGGTTGCCAGCTATGCTTCATAAAAATAACGAACGACCTATAAGTGATTGGATACAAGACGTGGCTGGGTTCACACAATGGGGTAGATTTACCAATGTCTGTCCGGCATGATACGCTGTAGAGTATCATGTCCGACAGACATCGCTGAATGCCAACAGCATAGGCTGTCGGCATTTATCATTGCACAAGCAGTTCACCAGAACTGCTTGAATTGTCCGCTAGCAGGGGGTGTCAATTAGCCCGATCATATAGGATCGAGCGGATTGAAGACTGCAGCCTTAGAGGCAGTGGACAAGTTATGGAGCAGCGGTCTTTAGACCACTGCTTCATAACTGCTGTTTCCGGCGAGCCTAAAGGCTTGCGAGGAAAAAAAAGGACAAGGGCTATTCGGCCCTTGTTAAATCTACCCCAATGTCTTCACAAAAGCTCAACCTTAGGCCCCACCCTTGATACCACCACATATATTTTTCACAACTAAGCAATCATTTTATCCCCTTGGTTGCCATTAACACATGTACAAAGCAGTGATGTGACCCCCTTGGCTGCTAGGGGTACATACCCAACTTTCAGCGGCGGCCATATTTGGATTTCCTAATCATCGCAAACATATCATTTTTAATATGCTCATTAGTCTATGGGTACTTTGTACACTTACCTAGAAGATCTTTATAAAGTTGTTGCTGCTCCTTCCTTTGCAACATGCGCTGTCCCTGGAACTTTATCGCTCTGTTGCGCCACTCCCTCCAGCGTTGACGTCATGATCTACGTGTCTGCCCTGCATCTGGCACTTGGATCATGACGCGCCGCAGGAGAGAGGATAGAGGGGGATGAGTCTGCGCATGTGTTGGGCAGAAAATAATTTTAATGCGCATGCGGGCCGCCATGATGTTTCTACCTACATCGGGCCTGCATAATGAGTCTAATAATGGGTTTGTCACAATTATTTTTTTAATCAAAATTAGAAGAAAAGGACATAAAACATTTAACAGGTACCAATTACAAATACCTGTATTATATATAGAAGTGTTTAAAGAGTTAATAAAAAAAATTTGGGTTTAATCAGAAACTTGAACAAATAACAAAATCCAGGACTTCAGAACGCAGTTATACGAAATAGTCATGATGTTGACGTTGACTTTGACATATCATGTGGATATAGCTTTAACTTTCCAGACATTATGTAAGCACTTGGTTTCTGTATTGTATTATAATTTGTACTGTATGGAAAATTCAATAAAGAAATAATAAAGAAAAAAAAATAAAAAAAAAATTTGGGTTTACTATACCTTTAAGTGTCCAGTATTTTTTAACAGACAGCCTGCTAAAATACTGGACTGTCTGGTTGAATACTGGACACCTGGCAACCCTAAATAGAAGTAAACTAGGATGTTGTTTAAAATTGTATTCCCTACTTTAATTATGAAAGAACATATTTAGGTTTAGTGTCCCTTTAAATCGAAGGGGTTAAATTAACTAAAAGAGTCGTAAATACTTCTAAATATATGCAATGTTATATATATTTCTAGCATTTTAGTGCACTTTAAAAAAAAAAATTAAAAAAATTGACATCACAACTCCAGACCTGACAACTGAAAAATATTTAAAGGGACATTATACACTAATTTTTTCTTTGCATAAATGTTTTGTAGATGATCTATTTATATAGCCCATAAAGTATAGTTTTGCTTATTTTTTAAATAACATTGCTTTGATTTTCAGACTCCTAACCAAACCCCAAAGTTTTATGAGAATACCGTCAGCTTCTAAGTAGCTTCTAAGAGCTTCTAAGTAAGTTTTTAAACAGTTTTATACAGGATTTTTATATCAGTATCTGTGCATCTGTGTCTATTACATGCAGTTATATGAAAATGAGTGTATACTTTTCCTTTAATAGTTATGTGTTCATTAATTTGTATATAGGTTCACATCACAGGAAGTACAGCACAATAAAAGAAATCCTATATTATAAAAGACAAGTGTTTGTCTGAAGCCGTCATGCGCAGTACAGACAAACACTTGGCCTTAGATTCTATTCTCGCGCACCTCGGCATAGCTGACAGCTGACAGATTGGGAGCGCGAGGTACACAGCATACAAGCAGCTGTGAGATAGGGAGCGCGAGCTACTCAACAGCTGTGAGGTCTGCTGCGTGAGAAGCGGCAACGCGCTCCCCAAACCTCACAGCTGTTTGTGGCCGACGGGAGCGTCGCGAGGGGCGTGGCCGGGCGTCGCGAGGGGCGTGGCCGGGTGGGGTCCCGCGAAGACAGAGCCAGAGAGGGAGCAGGAGGGGGGGGCAGAGAGCCAAAGAGAAGGGGGGGGCAGAGAGCCAAAGAGAAGGGGGGGGGAAGAGAGCCAAAGAGAAGGGGGGGGGGCAGAGAGCCAAAGAGAAGGGGGGGGGGCAGAGAGCCAAAGAGAAGGGGGGGGCAGAGAGCCAAAGAGAAGGGGGGGGCAGAGAGCCAAAGAGAAGGGGGGGGCAGAGAGCCAAAGAGAAGGGGGGGGCAGAGAGCCAAAGAGAAGGGGGGGGGGGCAGAGAGCCAAAGAGAAGGGGGGGGCAGAGAGCCAAAGAGAAGGGGGGGGGCAGAGAGCCAAAGAGAAGGGGGGGGGGGCAGAGAGCCAAAGAGAAGGGGGGGGGGGCAGAGAGCCAAAGAGAAGGGGGGGGCAGAGAGCCAAAGAGAAGGGGGGGCAGAGAGCCAAAGAGAAGGGGGGGCAGAGAGCCAAAGAGAAGGGGGGGGGCAGAGAGCCAAAGAGAAGGGGGGGGGCAGAGAGCCAAAGAGAAGGGCGGGGCAGAGAGCCAAAGAGAAGGGGGGGGCAGAGAGCCAAAGAGAAGAAATAAATAGACAATAGTTGATTTTTTTTTTTTTTTTTTTTTTTTTTTTTTTTTAACGATAGAAAACACACGCCTATAAGCTGGGATTCACACACATAGTGACGCGTGATTGGTTTATGCTACACGCCCACGGATTATCACCTACACATTGGACATTGTGAAATCAGAGAGGGAGCTTTAAACAAATAGACATAGCCCTTCATAAAATCAGCTTATGATATGCACAATACAACAATTCAGATAACATTTAAACAGTTTATTGTAGGAGATCATGTCAAAAGGGGTAAGAATATATTAGGAAGAAAGTTGAGGAATTGTATTTAAAGACCGGTGATAAATGATACACGCCCACTAGCCATTACCCACACATATGGAAGTGTGAGATAGGCTAATGACACACACCCACAAGCTGACAGCTTTATATATGATATAAACAAACTAGCTAATGCTTTTAATTAATAAATAAATTAGACTTTCTACTATGAACAAAGGGGAGGAAAGAAATCCTCATGAAATAAAGAAGTTATTAACCATATAAAATAGAAATAAATAGTGCATTCACTTTCATAAAGAGAGATTGCTGAAAATTTAATGAACCAACTATATGAGTGCTGTATTTGTTTTTTTGCTGAAACACTATTGTGCATACTATATATGTTTTCTTCCGAAATGTTTATGAGATATATTGTAATATCTGATATATACTTGTTTTGATACTAGCTGTATATGTTAAAGTAGATCTATGCATACAATGAGTTATATATTCACATACTGGTATCAAGAAAAGTCAGTTTGTATTGTGAAGGTCACCATAGCAACATTTGCATAAGTAATTGGTAAATTGGGTGTGACCAATGTTTTAATTTATTTGAGGATGTATAAATAGGAGACTTCAGTTTTAGATCAGTATAACTTGCCTGAGGAAACAGAGTGGTAGCTCTGAGAAACGCGTAGCGAATTCTACTGATTTTTTATTGTACACTGTTATATTTTTATATAAAGTGTTTTTTATATATATCTGGAGTCTCCTGAATTTTTTATCTGAACCTTCTGAATACATTGGACCATCTTTCACCGGAGTGGTATGTGCGCTGGGCCACTTTTAATATACCCAGCTTGCTTCATTAGCACTACAGTGTGCTCTATACTTTGTGAGTATATCTCTGAAGGGTAAAGCTGGTGGGTTCACACTCTGCTTACTAATTCCACACTAGGAGTCGCCCTCTGTATATCTTCTTACTTTTCAGATGATTTTGGAAATCTACTAAGAGGAGCTGCCCTAGCATTCTAATGCACAGTCAACTGGGACACTGATAAGTTTCCAGACTGCTTATCTAGGCATTATCTTTGCCTTCACTACATGTGAGTACAAAATCTATATCTCATTCTATTTATCCTTATATATACTGGCTACACTAGGAGGCGCCCTTTCTTTTTTTGTTTCAAAGAGAAGGGGGGGCAGAGAGCCAAAGAGAAGGGGGGGGCAGAGAGCCAAAGAGAAGGGGGGGGGGCAGAGAGCCAAAGAGAAGGGGGGGGCAGAGAGCCAAAGAGAAGGGGGGGGGCAGAGAGCCAAAGAGAAGGGGGAGCAGAGAGCTAAAGAGAAGGGGGGGGGGGGGCAGAGAGCCAAAGAGAAGGGGGGGGCAGAGAGCCAAAGAGTAGGCGGGGGGGCAGAGAGCCAAAGAGTAGGCGGGGGGGCAGAGAGCCAAAGAGAAGGCGGGGGGGGGGCAGAGAGCCAAAGAGAAGGGGGGGGCAGAGAGCCAAAGAGAAGGGGGGGGCAGAGAGCCAAAGAGAAGGGGGGGGCAGAGAGCCAAAGAGAGGGGGGGGGCAGAGAGCCAAAGAGAAGGGGGGGGGCAGAGAGCCAAAGAGAAGGGGGGGGGCAGAGAGCCAAAGAGAAGGGGGGGGCAGAGAGCCAAAGAGAAGGGGGGGGCAGAGAGCCAAAGAGAAGGGGGGGCAGAGAGCCAAAGAGAAGGGGGGGACAGAAAGCCAAAGAGAAGGGGGGGGCAGAGAGCCAAAGAGAAGGGGGGGGCAGAGAGCCAAAGAGAAGGGGGGGCAGAGAGCCAAAGAGAAGGGGGGGAGAGAGAGCCAAAGAGAAGGGGGGGGGAGAGAGAGCCAAAGAGAAGGGGGGGGGGAAGAGAGCCAAAGAGAAGGGGGGGGAAGAGAGCCAAAGAGAAGGGGGGGAGAGCCAAAGAGGGGGGAGAGAGAGAGTCAGAGGAAAAAGAGCCAAAAAGGAGAGAGAGCCAAAGAGGGGGGAGAGAGAGCCAAAGAGGGGGGAGAGAGAGCCAAAGAGGGGGGGGGGGGAGAGAGCCAAAGGGGGGGGGAGAGAGCTAAAGGGGGGGAGAGCCAAAGAGGGGGGAGAGAGAGAGCCAAAGAGGAAAGAGAGCCAAAGAGGAGAGCAAAAGAGGGGAGAGAGACAAAGAGGGGGGAGAGAGAGCCAAAGAGGGGGGGGGGCAGAGCCAAAGAGGGGGGGGGGAGAGCCAAAGAGGGGGGGAGAGAGCCAAAGAGGGGGGGAGAGCGCCAAAGAGGGGGGAGAGAACAAAAGAGGGGAGGGGAGAGCAAAAGAGGGGGGGGGGAGAGCCAAAGAGGGGGGGAGCCAAAGGGGAGGGGGGAGCCAAAGGGGAGGGGAGAGCCAAAGAGGGGGGAGAGAGAGAGCCAAAGAGGAGAGAGAGCCAAAGAGGGGGGAGAGAGAGCCAAAGAGGGGGGAGAGAGAGCCAAAGGGGGGGGGAGCCAAAGAGGGGAGAGAGAGAGCCAAAGAGGAGAGAGAGCAAAAGAGGGGAGAGAGCCAAAGAGGGGGCGGGAGAGCCAAAGAGGGGGGAGCCAAAGAGGGGGGGGAGAGCCAAAGGGGGGGGGGAGAGCCAAAGAGGGGGGAGAGAGAGCAAAAGAAAGGATGGAGAGAGCCAAAGAGGGGAGAGAGAGAGCAAAAGAGGGGAGAGAGAGAGCAAAAGAGGGGAGAGAGAGAACAAAGGAGAGGGGGGAGAGAAAGCAAAAGAGAGGGGGGAAAGAAAGCAAAAGAGATGGGGGAAGAGAGAGCAAAAGAAAGGGGGGAGAGAGCAAGGGGTGGGACCGCTGTTCTGAAAAAAATGGCCCGTGTACACGGGCTTTAGTACTAGTATACTATAATACACAAATTAGACGACAAGGAAGTTGGTTTCTTATTCAAGCTGTTTCTTATTCGTGAAATTCTGTTTCTTATTCATGGAAGTTGGTTTCTTATTCAAATTTTTTGTCAGACTGCTTTAAAATAAAAAAATAGGTTTTATTTAAATAATAATATGATTCATATAATGTAGTTACAGAGGTGGAATCCCTTTAGACAACAATTGGATATACAAACTGGAAAAAAGGGCATATGTTGGCACCAATACAAATATTACTATTTTGAATAAGTAACTGATATTTTCAAAGGGTCATTGACCATTGGGCCACTGATTTCACTATGAATATATACAGGGTAGATCCCCCTTCATAACATGCAATTGTTTTTAGCCTGGCCCAATGGCGTTTTGGGCACAGAAATTGATGCCAACCATTGGCATAGGTGCTCTAATTCTCATTTTTTAATAAGTAACTGATATTTTCAAATGGTTAATAACCATTGGGCCACTGATTTCACCATGAATATATACAGGGTAGATCCCCTCCATGACATGCAATTGTTTTTAGCCTGGCCCAATGGTGTGTTGGGCACAAAAATTGATGCCAACACTGGCATAGGTGCTGTAATTACTATTTTTGAATAACTGAAAATTTGAAAAGCACAAGAGAGGCGTCTGTGTGTATCGGTAATAATATAATATGTTCACCATCTATGATCCCTAATCAGGGTACTCATATTTGTGAAGAGCACTCAGACAGTGCTATTAGGAACAGACTGGATATTTAACAGTGAACCAGCTCACTGATTAGCCTGGATATAGGAACGAGATATCATCAGAGTCTGGAGAGAGAAAACAGACAGGGCGCCTGTGTGTACCAGTAGTATAACCAGGTAGGGTCAGTGTATATATCCCTAGTCAGGGTACTCACATTTATGAAGAGCACTCAGACAGTGCTATCAGAGGCAGACTGGATATTCAACAGTGACCCAGTTCACTGGACCTATCGATAGCAGGAACACAGGAACCCAGATACGCTTGAGTCACTGATTTCACTATGAATATATACAGTGTAGATCCCCCTCCATGACATGCAATTGTTTTTAGCCTGGCCCAATGGTGTTTTGGGCACAGATAATGATGCCAACCCTGGCATAGGTGCTCTAATTCTCATTTTTGAATAAGTAACTGATATTTTCAAAGGGTTAATAACCATTGGGCCACTGATTTCACTATGAATATTGAAAATATGTTACTTATTCAAAAATGGTAATTACAGCACAAATGCCAGTTTTGGCATGAATTTATGTGCCCAAAACACCATCGGGCCAAGCTAAAAACAATTGCATGTAATGGAGGGGGATCTACCCTGTAAATATTCATAGTGAAATCAGTGGCCCAATGGATATTATCCCTTTGAAAATATCAGTTACTTATTCAAAAATCAGCATTAGAGCACCTATGCCACGGTTGGCATCAATTTCTGTGCCCAAAACGCCATTGGGCCAGGCTAAAAACAATTGCATGTCATGGAGGGGGATCTACCCTGTATATATTCATAGTGAAATCAGTGGCCCAATAGTCATTAACCCTTTGAAAATATCAGTTAGTTATTCAAAATAGTAATATTGGTATTGGTGCCAACGTATGCCCTTTTCTCCAGTTTGTATATCCAATTGTTGTATAAAGAGATTCCACCTCTGTGTAACTACATTACAGGGAGTGCAGAATTATTAGGCAAGTTGTATTTTTGAGGATTAATTTTATTATTGAACAACAACCATGTTCTCAATGAACCCAAAAAACTAATTAATATCAAAGCTAAATATTTTTGGAAGCAGTTTTTAGTTTGTTTTTAGTTTTAGCTATTTTAGGGGGATATCTGTGTGTGCAGGTGACTATTACTGTGCATAATTATTAGGCAACTTAGCAAAAAAAAAATATATACCCATTTCAATTATTTATTTTTACCAGTGAAACCAATATAACATCTCAACATTCACAAATATACATTTCTGACATTCAAAAACAAAACAAAAAAAAATCAGTGACCAATATAGCCACCTTTCTTTGCAAGGACACTCAAAAGCCTGCCATCCATGGATTCTGTCAGTGTTTTGATCTGTTCACCATCAACATTGCGTGCAGCAGCAACCACAGCCTCCCAGACACTGTTCAGAGAGGTGTACTGTTTTTCCTCCTTGTAAATCTCACATTTGATGATGGACCACAGGTTTTCAATGGGGTTCAGATCAGGTGAACAAGGAGGCCATGTCATTAGATTTTCTTCTTTTATACCCTTTCTTGCCAGCCACACTGTGGAGTACTTGGACGCGTGTGATGGAGCATTGTCCTGCATGAAAATCATGTTTTTCTTGAAGGATGCAGACTTCTTCCTGTACCACTGCTTGAAGAAGGTGTCTTCCAGAAACTGGCAGTAGGACTGGGAGTTGAGCTTGACTCCATCCTCAACCTGAAAAGGCCCCACAAGCTCATCTTTGATGATACCAGCCCAAACCAGTACTCCACCTCCACCTTGCTGGCGTCTGAGTTGGACTGGAGCTCTCTGCCCTTTACCAATCCAGCCACGGGCCCTTCCATCTGGCCCATCAAGACTCACTCTCATTTCATCAGTCCATAAAACCTTAGAAAAATCAGTCTTGAGATATTTCTTGGCCCAGTCTTGACGTTTCAGCTTGTGTGTCTTGTTCAGTGGTGGTCGTCTTTCAGCCTTTCTTACCTTGGCCATGTCTCTGAGTATTGCACACCTTGTACTTTTGGGCACTCCAGTGATGTTGCAACTCTGAAATATGGCCAAACTGGTGGCAAGTGGCATCTTGGCAGCTGCACGCTTGACTTTTCTCAGTTCATGGGCAGTTATTTTGCGCCTTGGTTTTACCACACGCTTCTTGCGACCCTGTTGACTATTTTGAATGAAACGCTTGATTGTTCGATGATCACGCTTCAGAAGCTTTGCAATTTTAAGAGTGCTGCATCCCTCTGCAAGATATCTCACTATTTTTGACTTTTCTGAGCCTGTCAAGTCCTTCTTTTGACCCATTTTGCCAAAGGAAAGGAAGTTGCCTAATAATTATGCACACCTGATATAGGGTGTTGATGTCATTAGACCACACCCCTTCTCATTACAGAGATGCACATCACCTAATATGCTTAATTGGTAGTAGGCTTTCGAGCCTATACAGCTTGGAGTAAGACAACATGCATAAAGAGGATGATGTGGTCAAAATACTCATTTGCCTAATAATTCTGCACTCCCTGTATATGAATTATTATTTAAATAAAATCTATATTTTTATTTTAAAGTCAATTTAAAGCAGTCAGACAAAAAAAATTGAATAAGAAATCAACTTCCATGAATAAGAAATAGAATTTCACGAATAAGAAACAGCTTGAATAAGAAACCAACTTCCTTGTCGTAACTTTTTTACAGAGAAACCTGCCGGATTTAATTTTTTTCCACACAAACACATCCATACACTTCTGTATCAAACCACATTTTACTCAAAAACATTTGGGTCCTTTCAGAACCAACACTTTTTTTTACAGAAAAACAGTCCGATCCATTCCTAATTAAGACAAATACACACAAATTTAAGTGTTTTCCACACAAACACATTCAGACATTTCTGTATCCAACAATATTTTAATCAAAAACATTTGGGTCCTTTCAGAACCAACAGTTTGGCTGTTTTTCTGCAAAAAAAACTGTTGGTTCTGAAAGGACCTAGATGGATGTGTTTGTGTGGACAAAAATTAAATTTGTGTATATCTGTCTAAATAAGACATGGATATGGCAGGATCAGATTATTTTTGTGTAAATAATAGAATTTGAGGATATCTGTCTAAATGAGACATGAATCTGTCAGGATCCGGCTGTTTTGAAGCAAAAAAAGTGTTGGTTCTAAAAGGACACAGATGTTTTGGTGTAAAATATTGAAGGATACATAAGTGTCTGGATGTGTTTGTGTGGAAAACAATTACATTTGTATATATCTGTCTAAATTAGGCATGGATCCAGCAGGATCTGTCTGTTTTTCTGAAAAGAAGTGTTGGTTCTGAAAGGACCCAAACGTTTTTGTGTAAAATATTTATGGATCCAGAAGTGTCTGGATGTGTTTGTGTGCAAAACAATTAAATTTGTGTGTATCTATCTAAATTAGGCATGGATCCGGCTGTTTTTCTGTAATAAAAAGGGTTGGTTCTGAAAGGACCCAGATGTTTTTGAGTAAAATGTTGTTGGATACAGAAGTGTCAGGATGTGTTTGTGTGGAAAACAATTACATTTGTGTGTATTTGTCTAAATTATGCATGGATCCGGCTGTTTTTCTGTAAAAAAGTGTTGGTTCTGAAAGGACCCAAATGTTTTGCAGGAAAATATTGTTGGATCCAGAAGTATCTGGATGTGTTTGTGTGGAAAACAATTAAATTTGTGTGTATTTGTCTAAATTAGGCATGGATCCGGCAAGATCCGGCTTTTACCCACACCCTGATTATAGCTGTTTTCTATGGAATGACAAGGGTGAATGACAAAATGGAATGCCCATAGACTATAATAGGATTACATTTAAAAGTTCTATAGCAACAAAAATATCAGACATATCAAATAAGTAGATATTTACCAGATATGTTCCCCAGGTACAGTAGTATGTTCTGAAAGTGAGATTACATCAGATTATAGCTGCTTTCTATGGAATGACAAGGGTGAATGACAAAATGGAATGCCCATAGACAATAATGGGATTACATGGAACAAGTATAAATAAGCTGCGCTTCCCAGTTATCACAAAGTATTTCACAACGGATATAGAACCAACATATTAAAATACCATAGAAAGTAAGTGGTATATAGTTGTACGCACAATATATAATACAGAGAATATAGGGTAAAACTCCATAGTGTCCTGTATACTTATAACCAGATCAGAAAAGTGTATATCACCCCTGTTGGTATGTAAGTTCCTGCATATGATGGAAGCAGAGGAAAAAGTATTTTCCAATATATGTCCCTGGAAAGAGGTGTGGACAATTCCAAGCGGTGGCCTCAGAAAATGCTGTCAATGGATGCTTCTCTAATTATACTGAGATGACTGTGATCCTCCTCCCAAATGGAACTTGAAAAACAAAAACAGAGAGCGCAAACCATTCTAAGAGTAAAAGTATTTAATACAAATTGTGAAGTGCAAGTAAAAAATATGCGTACAGGAATTAAAAACAAAACATCATATAGTGCATATCACCATAGAAACTTTGTTGCAGGCCAGATGACTGTTGACTTGTGCCACTCGGTCCTTCCTACAGTCTAAGCGCAATTGGAACGCCGTGAAGACTTGGAGGTGCGCAACCGGAGCGCCGTGAAGACTTGGAGGTGCGGGGCTACTCAACGTTGTAATAGCCTGTGTCTGGAGATCATGTGACTACGATATAGCTCAATGCGTTACATCGGGATCTGACACGACTTTGTCAAGAGGTGATGTATCAACAAACCGCTTACTTCCTTTTGAATTTAGCGGGCTTTCAAAGGTCAGGTACGTTGCAGCGTCTGATTGGCTGACTACGTGTCACTTAATGATTGGCTACTGAACGCCAATGAAATCCTCCCAAGCAGCTGTCATAGCAATATGTGATATAATACATAAAGTGCTAAGAAGGCATATACCTAGCTATTGGACAATACTTATATAGCTATACACATACAAGCATGTATTAAGTAAAACAAACAAACAGCCTCCAGGGCAGCGCTCAGACAGTCCTCTGTATCTCAATGTCACGCACAGTGTACTGGTCTTCACGCTGTGATACCTGACACACCCCCTCTCTCTCTTTGCCGAACTCCAGACACTCCGTTCAAGTTAGTAGTGACAGGCACAGGGACAACACCAATTTTTTTTTTATTATGGATGATTGCTGGTGACGTAGGGAAAGAGGCGGTCCACCCCTGCCTCAGGAAAAACACAGTCCAGCAACAGGAACGCACCCTGCTAGTAATATAGTACGATGCAAAAACGTCAAAAACAAAGCAAGGACAAAGGGTAACAGTGGTAAAAGAATCTCCATTTAATCCATCTTCATGTGAAAATAGTGACACACACTAAGTAACAAACAGTACAGGAACCGGTCAAACACATTTCATCAAAAAGACTGACTTTCTCAATGACCGTAAATGAGCCCTGTGAAGCACTGACACTTTGGGGCCTAGTTATCAACGCGTCTACTTTACCTGCCTTCGCCGTTCCAATACGCCCGCCTACCATCGCCACCACGGACCTTCAAAATTTCGCCTAAATTATCAAAAAAGCTGTCAAAAAGCCGCGCACCAAGTACGGGGCGATGAGCAGCGGACTGTGAGAATTATCACTCATCCGATCTCGCTGCTCTTCGGCTTTTTGACAGCTTTATTGCTAGCCTGTCACTAAGCACCCACACTAACTACACTGTTCTACCCCCTATACCGGCGCCCCCTGAGCCCCCCGCAACTCAATAAAGTTATTAACCCCTAAACCGCCGCTCCTAGACCCCGCCGCAACTCTTATAAATGTATTAACCCCTAAACCGCCGCTCCCGGACACCGCCGCCACCTACATAATGCCTATTAACCCCTATCCTGCCCCCCCTATACCGCCGCCACCTATAATAAACTTATTAACCCCTATCCTGCCGATCCCGGACCTCGCCGCAACTAAATAAATAGTTTAACCCCTAAACCGCCGCAACCTATATTAAACTTATTAACCCCTAATCTGCCCCCCCCTACACCGTTGCCACCTATAATAAATTTATTAACACCTATCCTGCCCCCCCCTACACCGCCGCCACTGTAATAAAATTATTAACCCCTAAACCTAAGTCTAACACTAACCCTAACACCCCCCTAACTTAAATATTAATTAAATAAATCTAAATAATATTTCTCTTATTAATGAAGTTAATCCTATTTAAAACTAAATACTTACCTGTAAAATAAACCCTAATATAGCTACAATATAAATAATAATTATATTGTAGCTATCTTAGGATTTATTTTACAGGTAATTATTTAGTTTTAAATAGGAACAATTTATTAAAGTATAGTGTAGTGTTACGTGTAATTGTAACTTAGGTTAGTTTTTATTTTACAGGTTAATTTCTCTTTATTTTAGCTAGGTAGCTATTAAATAGTTAATAACTATTTAATAGCTATTGTACCTAGTTAAAATAAATTGAAAGATGCCGGTAAAATAAAAATAAATCCTAAGATAGCTACAATATAATTATTATTTATATTGTAGCTATATTAGGGTTTATTTTAAAGGTAAGTATTTAGTTTTAAATAGGATTAATTTAGTTAATAAGAGAAATATTATTTAGATTTATTTAATTAATATTTAAGTTAGGGGGGTGTTAGGGTTAGTGTTAGACTTAGGTTTAGAGGTTAATAATTTTATTACAGTGGTGGCGGTGTAGGGGGGGGCAGGATAGGGGTTAATAAATTGATTATAGGTGGCGACGGTGTAGGGGGGGCAGATTAGGGGTTAATAAGTTTAATATAGGTTGCGGCGGGGTCCGGGAGCGGCGGTTTAGGGGTTAAACTATTTATTTAGTTGCGGCGAGGTCCGGGATCAGCAGGATAGGGGTTAATAACTTTATTATAGAGGGCGGCGGTATAGGGGGGGCAGGATAGGGGTTAATAGGTATAATGTAGGTGGCGGTGGGCTCCGGGAGCGGCGGTTTAGGGGTTAATCAGTTTATTATAGTGGCGGTGGGCTCCGGGAGCGGCGGTTTAGGGGTTAAACACTTTAGTTGCGGCGGTGTAGGGGGGGCAGATTAGGGGTGTTTAGACTCGGGGTACATGTAAGGGTGTTAGGTGTAGACAGCTCCCATAGGAATCAATGGGATGTCGGGCAGCAGCGAACATGAGCTTTCGCTATGGTCAGACTCCCATTGATGCCTATGGGATCCGCCGCCTCCAGGGCGGCGGTTTGAAAACCAGGTACGCTGGGCCGGAAAAGTGCAGAGCGTACCTGCTAGTTTTTTGATAACTAGCAAAAGTAGTCAGATTGTGCCGCACTTGTGTGCGGAACATCTGGAGTGACGTAAGAATCGATCTGTGTCGGACTGAGTCCGGCGGATCGAAGCTCACAAAATTCTACTTTTGCCGGTATCTAGGGCTTGATAACTAAGGCGAATCAGCCTCGCCACAAATACGCTGCGGAATTCCAGCGTATTTGAGGTTGACGGCTTGATAACTAGGCCCCTTTATGTGAGCTAAACGCCCTCCTCCCTTACAGGATTGGACACATATGATCAATCACAATAGGGTGAGCTATACATACCCCTTTCTTTTAAATACAAACAGTGTAGCACAGAAATCATGCAAGAAGGAAAATAAACACTCATAAATGACATGGTAAATACATTCAAGCATAATTTTAAACTTATAAACAATAGTAGTGCACATGAAATAAAGAGCACAAAAAAAGACATTTACCAAAAGTAAATAGGAATATCAAAAAATGATGCCAAAAATAAATAAAATGAATGAAAATAACCTTGCATAACTGTGTGAGCAAACAGTAAGATGACTAAATAAAATCTATATATAATGAGAGCACATACATGCAAGAGGAAAACGGGGAAATCAAAAGAAATACTACCTCAAATCAAAAATTTAAAGAAACAGAAACAAAAATGGTCAAGCTCTCTCAACGAAATGTTTGACATCCCACTCCGAGTTAAGACCCTTTGGCATACGGGTATGCAACTGAAAAATCCAAAAGACCTCTCTTTGACTGAGAATCATGCCTCTATTACCCCCTCGGGGGTGTCTTGGAATCAGCTGGATACCCTGGAACGTCAAAAGGGAACTATCCGAATCATGAAACCTCTTTAAGTGCAGGGATACCGGAGTACTGGACTCAGGGTCCTCAATGGAACGAAGGTGTTCCAGAAACCTATCCTATTAAATAACTGTAAAAGGGGTATAATGTAAAAAATTCAGTAATATAAAAACATTGCAAAGCAAATAAAATGCTTATGATTGAAAACATTAGAACACGTAAAAGGCTATCCGGCAAACAAAATACAAACTATCAATAGTTAATTGTGTAAGTAATTGTATACTGTGATATGAGAAAACGATCCAGGATACTAAATTTGAAGTCATATCTGCTATCAAAAATGGGTGACTATTATGTGATCTCTTACACCTAGATTACGAGTTTTGAGCGCTATAGGGAAAGTAAAGAACGCAACAAAAGTTGCGTTATTTAACCCCCTATAGCACTGCCATTACAAGTTTTAAAAAAACACTGCTTGCGCGTGCGATATGGAGATTTTAAGCTCCATACCGCACACAAAACAAGCGCTGTGTTTGACATTCTTGTGCATGCTTTCCCTATAGACATCAATGGGGAGAGCCGGCAAAAAAAAGTCTAACACCTGCGATCGTGGAAACAAAAGTTCCGTAATGCAGCCCCATTGATGTCTATGGGGGAAAAGAAAATACAGTTTAAACCTAACACCTTAACATAAACCCCGAGTCTAAACACCCCTAATCCGCTGCCCCTGACATCGCCAATGCCTGCCTACAGTTATTAATCCCTAATCTGCCGCTCTCGATATCGCCGCCACCTAAATAAAGGTATTAAGCCCTAATCTGCCGCTCCCGATATCGCTGCCACTATACTAAAGTTATTATCCGGCGAACAGCCCAACATTGCTGCAACTATATTAAAGTTAACCCCTATTCCGCCACTCCCGATATCTCCGCCACCTAAATAAACCTATTAACCCCTAAACCGCCAGCCCCCCACATCGCAACACCCTAAATTAAACCTATTAACCCCTAACGTAACCCTAACACCCCCTAACTTTAACATAATTATAATAGATCTAAATTATACTTACACTTATTAACTAAATAAACCTATTAACCCCTAAACCACCAGCCCCCATATCGCAACAACCTAAATTAAACTATATTAACCCCTAACCCAACCCTAACGTAACCCTAACACCCCCTAACTTTAACATAATGAAATTAGATCTAAATTAAAGTTACTATTATTAACTAAATAATACCTATTTAAAACTAAAGACATAACTTACCTGTGAAATAAAACCTAAGCTACCTTACACTAAAACCTAACATTACAAAAAATAAAAAAACACTAAAATCACAAAAAATAAAAGAACTACCATTACAAAAAAAAAGAATTATCCAAAAAAGATTATTCCTATTCTAATACCCTTTAAAAAAAAAAAAAAAACACCCCAAAATAAAAAAGCCTAATCTAGAATAAACTACCAAGGGCCCTTAAAAGGGCCTTTTTAAACAACTCTTTTGCTCCAAAAAAAATACAAACACCCCCAAACACTATACAAACCACCACCCCCCTTTTGTAGGGCACTGCCCTAAAGATATCAGCTGTTTTAGTGGAAAAAAAAATTACAAACCCACAAAATAAAATAAAAACTATCTAAAAAACCTAAGCTACCCATTGTCCTGAAAAGGGCATTTAGCTCTTTTACTGCCCAGACCCTAAACTAAAAAATAATACCCACCCAATAAACCCTTAAAAAAGCCT
Source organism: Bombina bombina (assembly GCF_027579735.1). Taxonomy (NCBI): domain Eukaryota; kingdom Metazoa; phylum Chordata; class Amphibia; order Anura; family Bombinatoridae; genus Bombina; species Bombina bombina. The sequence continues at coordinate 398,682,944 of NC_069500.1, read as the reverse complement.
AACACTAACCCCCTGACGATCCACTTACAGTTTTTGAAGTCCCGCTTGAACGATCTTTATCCCGGAGTTAAAGTCTTCATCCAGACGGCGACGTCCTGATCCAAGCGGCGAAGTCTTCATCCAGATGGCCTCTTCAATCTTCATCCAGGCAGCATCTTCCATCTTGATCCCGGAGGTGCGGAGCGGGTCCATCCTGAAGATATCCGGCGTGGAGCATCCTCTTCATACGGACGCCACCGTACACTGGCTCTTCAATGCAAGGGACGTGATTTAAGATGGCGTCCCTTTCTTTCCTATTGGCTGAAAAAATTGAATAAGCCAATAGGAATTAGGGCTGCTAAAATCCTATTGGCTATTCAAATCAGCTAATAGGATTTAAACAGCTCTCATTCTATTGGATATCTTCAGGATGGACCCGCTCCGCGCCTCCGGGATCAAGATAGAAGATGCCGCCTGGATGAAGATAGAAGAGGCTGCCTGGATGAAGACTTCTCGCCGCTTGGATCAGGACGTCGCTGCCGGGATGAAGATTGAAGAGGCCGTTTGGATGAAGACTTCGCCGAGATAAAGATTGTTCAAGTGGGACTTAAAAAAACTGTAAGTGGATCGTCAGGGGGTTAGCGTTAGGCTTTATAAAGGGTTTATTGGGTGGGTTTTATTTTTAGTTTAGGGTCTGGGAAGTAAAAGAGCTAATTACCCTTTTAAGGGCAATGCCCATACAAATGCCCTTTTTAGGGCAATGGGTAGCTTAGGTTATTTTAGAATTAGTTTTTTTTATTTCGGGGGGTTGGTTGGGTGGTGGGTTTTATTGTTGGGGGGTCTTTGTGTTTTTTTTTACAGGTAAAAGGGCTGATATCTTTGGGGCAATGCCCCACAAAAGGCCCTTTTAAGGGCTATTGGTAGTTTATTGTAGGCTAGGATTTTTTTTTTATTTTGGGTGGGCTTTTTTATGTTGATAGGGCTATTAGATTAGGTGTAATTCTTTTTTATTTTTTGTAATTTAATGTTTGTTATTTTTTGTAACTTAGTACAGGTAGCCCTCAGTTTACTCCAGGGTTAGGTTCCAGAAGGAATGGTTGTAAATCAAAACCGTTGTAAATTGAAACCCAGTTTATAATGTAAGTCATTGAAGTGAGAGAGATAGGTTCCAGGCCCCTCTCAAAATTGTCATAAGTAACACTTAATACATTATTTTTAAAGCTTTGAAATGAAGACTTTAAATGCTAAACAGCATTATAAACCTAATAAAATAGTCACACAACACAGAATATATAATTAAACTAAGTTAAATGAACAAAAACATTTGCTAAACAGCATTATAAACCTAATAAAATAATCACACAACACAGACTTCACTTGCATTTTTTCTGCAAACAGTTCTTTCTATGCATTCCAATCTGGACTGATTTATAGACAGGAAGATCGTGTTCCTTTGAAATCTGCTCGATAGCTCAGGTCTGGTTAAACTGATTAATTTCAGCTTGCTTGGCTTTGCTGCAACACAAGCGGACAGCTCCACCTACTGGCTATTTTAATAAATGCACTGCTTCTCAATGCTTTTCAATAGCAGTCACATGACTGGAAAAAAAGGTTGTTATTCTGAAACGGTGTAAATTGAACCATTGTAAAACGAGGGCCACCTATATTTTCTTTTTGTAATTAGATAGTTTGTAATTTTTAGGATTTTTTTAATGTGTAGTTTAGTTTAATTTAATTGGTAGTTAGTTTAATATTAGTTTAATAGTTATATTAGTTTAAATGTTAGGTTAAACTTATTTTTTTTAATTTGACAGGTAAGTTTTAATTTAAGATAGGGAAATTGTATTTTCAATATAAAGTTAGGGTGGCGTTATGCTTAGGGGTTACTAGTTTAAATTAGTTTATCACGATGTGGGGGGGTTCTGTTTAGGGGTTATTAGTTTTATTTAGTATATTTCGTTTTGGGGGGGCTTTCGGTTTAGGGGTTAATAGGTTTATTATAGTGGCTTGTGGTTTAGGGCTTAATAACTTAAGTATAGCGGGGGCGATGTGGGCAGACAGCAGCTTAGGGGTTAATATTTAAATAGTGTTTGTGATGCGGGAGGGCGGCGGTTTAGGGGTTAATAACTTTAGTATAGTGGTCACAATAACGGGGAGCAGCGAAATAGGGGTTAATATTTTTTTTTTTAAGTGGCAGCGATGACGGGAGCGGCAGATTAGGGGTTAATACATTTAAAATAGTGTTTGCGATGCGGGAGGGCCTTGGTTTAGAGGTTAATAGGTAGTTTATGGGTGTTAGTGTACTTTTCTAACACTTTAGTTATGAGTTTTATGTTACAGCTTTGTAGCATAACACTCATAACTACTGACTTTATATGGCGGTACGGATCTTGTCATTTTAGGTTGTAACGCTCACTTTTTAACCTTGCCGCAAAACTCGTAATACTGGCGCTCTGGGAATCCCATGAAAAAACTTAATTTTTAGGAGTGCGGTACTGACGTTGTGGTACAGGCTAAAAGGCTTGCGGTACAGCTATACCGACAAGACTTGTAATGGCTGCATTAGGGAAAAAGATGCGCTATGGGCCACAACGCTGTTATTTGAGTCTTAACCCAAAACTCGTAATCTAGGTGATAGATAGCTCTGAAGATTATCAGCTGCTACCGCTAAAACACTGTCCTTACTAAAAGAGTGGAGAGATAAGATATATGGAAACGCTACTCCTCTGTGACACAACATGGCGTGTTAAAGAACATAAATAGATGTATGCACTTATGGGAATAGCTACTAGCTAGACTGCAAAAGCCTATACTGATTATGAAATGAACATTAAAAAGGACACTGTGTAAATAATCCTTAGTGTGCCTACATGCAATACAAAGTATGTGAGACATAGAGGAATGTTACATATAACTAAGGCCAAAAACCTATGTCAAAGAATCCCCCAAATCCTAATCTTCAAATTTGAATGAGAACACCCAAAGTGCTGCAATATAGTTACATAAAAGCCTGAAGTTCTAAGTCTATATTAAGACCTTTACAATTGACTGTGTTCAGAGTCTGGAGTTCGTAAATCCAGTATATTTCACGCTATCGTAGAGTTTTTTAATCGATTATTGGAACTATTAGGCGGAATCCAGTCAATGGGGTCTATTTATATATGTGCGGACAGACATGATCTGCTATAGCGAACCATGTCCGCCGCACATTGATAAATGCCGACAGCATACGCTGTCTGTATTTATCATTGCACCAGCAGTTCTTGTGAACTGCTTGGCGCAATACCGCCCACTGCAGATTCACGGTCAATCGGCCGCTAGCAGGGGGTGTCAATCAGACCGATCGTACATGATATATATATATATATATATATATATATATATATATATATATACGCTGCCTCAGAGCGCTGCTTTTTAACTCCTGTTTTCGGCAAGCCTGAAGCCTCGTGCGGATACAAGGGGAACAGGGGCCATTCAGCCCTTGTTAAATAGACCCCAATGGCTTTGATTTTTAGTCCTGTAGAATTTGCATTATGAAAGTGTCTGAAATGGTCAGGTACACTATGGGTCTCAATTTTGTTTTTGATATTACAATAATGTTCACTAAATCTAGTTTTAATAAGAGCACTATATGCTTTGTTTTTAATTCCTGTACGTATATGTTTTACTTGCTCTTCACATTTTGTATTAAATACTTTTACTCTTAGAGTAGTTTGCACTCTCTCTCTCTGTTTTTGTCTTTCAAGTTCCATTTGGGAGGAGGATCACAGTCCTCTCAGTATAATTAGAGCAGCATCGATTTACAGCATTTTCTGAGGCCCCCGCTTGGAATTGTCGTGCTAAAAATAAATACACAGAGCGCCTCCTAAAAGGCTAAGACACTAGTAGTGACAAGATTATTTAAATAAAAAATATATTGAAATTCTATAGGGGTATATAAAATATTTTATAAGCTACTTATAGCTAAAATATACAAACAAGATACAAAAGTGGATCCACTTAAAATTAACAATAAAATATGCATATATCTATATAAAAAACAATACAATTGTGGTTAAAAACCACAACAAAATACAATCTTAATCACAAAATAAATTACAATAAAACTGCTGTTAACTGATAAGCTGGTTGATGGTTGGATAAAAAATATAAATATATAAAAACATCAATTTACTGAGTAGGTGTCCATAAATATGTAGGTCCCAAACTTTAAATTCTTTCCAGAGAGTGAATGTCCAATATGAAGATTCTATTTTAAAACAATTATCCTTATATATCCTTTGATAAACGGTGAAATGATTAAGTGTGTAAAAAAGAAAAACGTAGTGGTTTTCAAATCAAATTTCAAAAATTATTGTGAATATCCAAAAAATCCTGAAAAGATGATGTGATGAAGTGGGCGTGAATAATCAAAAATGTGTGTACACAAAAATGAAAAAAGAAAAAGGAAAAAATGTGAAAAAATAATCCAAATGAATATTTAGGATGTGTTAAAGTGAATAACACACTTATAAAGTGACCTTTATGTGAATACAAGATGTGAAGAGATGCTCCTAAAAAGTTATTCCTGTGTGTAAACGATGAAAAAATACAGAAATGGATCCTATGTCTCAGGGATCAATTCATTCAAAGATATACCTGTAATAAAACAAATATAACATAGTGCAAAATTGTCCACAGAGCTTTCCAGGGACATATATTGGGAAATACTTTTTCTTCTGCTTTCATCATATACAGTAACTTACATACCAACAGGGGTCTCTTGCATCCATGCAGTTTTCATCTCTAAGAAATTGTCCCCAGTGGAATGCAAATACAAAATTAGTGACAGGGAATTACTGGCCATAATTTTGGCACTCAAGGAATGGAGGCACCATCTTGAAGGTACTAGCTTACCAGTGCTCATCCTCACTGACCACAAGAATTTGACTTACCTTTATGAAGCTAAATGTTTGTCGCCCCAACAGACCAGATGGGTGCTATTGTTGTCTCAGTTTATGTGGTTGCCTACCTGCCTGGTAGTAAGAATGTTTGGTCTCGTCAATTGCCTCTGACCAAAAAGGAGTCTGTTCCCACTCCTGTTATACCTCCTGACCATATTTTTGGCCACCATGCATACCAATTTCTTCTCCCTTGTGGGAGGAGATCCTGGCTGCACAAACCAATGCCCCTCTAGAGAAACCTAGTGGCAAGTGCTTTGTACCTGAGAATCTTCACACCTAAAGACGCAGGTCACCCAGGCAAGAACAAGGTGGACACCGCAGTCTATGTGGCTAACGGTGGATGCAGTGTCGCTCTACTCTAGCATCCCACACTCCAAAGGGATAGAGGCCATTGCCTTTTTTCTGGAACATAATACTGATTATTCTGATGATTTTATCAGATATATTTTGAAGGTCACTCTTTTTCTTTTGTCCCACAATTTTTTCAAATTTGAGGAGGTTTTCTATCTCCAGAGATGTGGTACCGCCATGGGAGCTAAATTTGCTCCCTCTTTTGCTAATCTCTTCCTTGGCTGGTGGGAGTTTTACCACATCTTTGGAGATAGAAACCCCTACAGGGAATGTATCTCCTTTTATAGGAGATACATAGATGATCTTCTTTTTATATGGTCAGGTAGTCAAATGGATATCTTGGGATTCATTAATCATTTGAACAATAATGACATTGGACTCAGTTTTACTTTTGAGACCAATCGGAGTTCCATAAACTATTTGAACATTACTTTGGAGGGTAATCCCAATGGCAGAATAGATTCTAGGATATTCAGAAAATCCATTTCTGGTAACTCCTTACTTTTGGGAACAAGTTGCCATCCCAAACATGTTCCCTTTGCTATTGCAAAAGGAGAATATACTCGAATCAAAAGGAATTGTACCTCCAATGAGGATTTTTAAAATGAAGCCAAAAAACTTGAGATGAGATTGAAGGAAAGGAAGTACCCCAAAAAAGCTATCAAAAGGGCTAAAGAATCAGTACAGGTAATGTCCAGGGAGAGCCTACTAAATACAAAAGATAAGCACATCAAAGCCAAACAGGGTATAACTTTTGTTACAACACATAGTGCCCAGTATCCACAAATATGCGAGATAATTAAGAAACACTTTCCAATACTGAGGACAAGTTGATTGATACAGTCCAACAAGGACTCAGATGTGCATACAGAAAGAGTCCTACCCTGGGCTCTATACTTTCGCCCACATTACTAAAAACAGACAAGGGAGAAACAGGATCTTGGCTCAAACATACTGGAATGTACAGATGTGGGCACAAAAAGTGCAAGCCCTGTGACTTCGTCAAGGTGACCAAAGAGTTCATGAGTGTCAAAACAAAGAAAAGCTACAAGATAAATTCTTGCATGAATTGCAAAACAGAGTCAGTAGTCTACATGATTGAGTGTACATTATGCCAGATCCAGTACGTAGGACTTACTTCAAGAGACCTGAACTCAAGGATCAGGGAACATCTTTCCTCTTTTACCACCAAGAGGTCCACGACTCCTATAGTACAACACTTTGGAGTCTATCATGATAATAACCTTAAAGGGTTCACATGGTGTGCAATTGAGAAAGTCACCAGGCCCAGCAGGGGAGGTGACTTAGATCAATTGCTCGCTAGTCGCGAGGCGTTTTGGATTTTTACCTTGGGCACACAGGTGCCTGATGGCTTAAATTCAAGATATGATGTAATGAACCTGTGGGAATAAATTTGATTACATTGTATTAGCTTATGACACATCGATATGTTACTTGTGTTTTTCTTGTACTATATCCAACATTAACACAGCAGGGGTAGATCTTTATCTATCCTCAATAACAGAGTATACATTCATGATTGTGATTCGCTTAGGATTTTGTGTTATGATCTCATTAGTTCTTTCATTTGATATATTTAGTTTCTAATAATGTTTTCCAATTTTCAATTTTGGGGTATCCCTTTGGATTTAGTATTACTTGCCTGCTATATATGTAATAGTAATATTATATTGGCCCACACCAGTATGCCTATTAACGTAATGCATCGTGTATAGAAGAACTATTATCATTATTGTCTATTTAAAGGACATTTTATAGATAGCATTGGCAATATAAGTACCATTTTTCGAAATGCATATTCCCCCATAATATATCCATCTATTGGCATTTATTCATTTATTTATTTATTTATTTATTTATTTATTTATATATCAGATAGATCCTTGTGGCCACGGCTGAGCAATAATCACACTAATGACTACTGTATTGAGAATTCTACTAATTATTGTGTCTTTCGCGTATGTATGAGAAATATATGAGTAATATATGTACCGATCTTAGTAGATATTCACTTCAGTGTTTTGCAAATAGGAGATTAATGTAAATGTATATAATAATAATATAATGTGTACATACATATGTAATGTTCCAATATTGTGCTTTCCAGACATCAGAGAGTTTAACAGAATGAATTGTAGACATTGGTAGGGAGTTGAGGGCGTGTTTGTACATTTGTACCAATCACACTTGTTTTAAACCAGGTGTAGAGCACATCACAGTAGGCTATGACTACGGATTATATCCGAAACGCGTAAGCCAGACTGTTGCGCCTTCTACACCATGTCCTTTCATTGCTGTGTTTGCCATTTTTACACTAATCAAATAAAGGAATTGATTTTATGGAACAGCCTCTACCTTTCTCTTTTTGAACCCTCTCTTTTTATTTCCCCAGAAAATTAAGTTAGCACTTACCTCATAAATCTGCCAGACAGCAAGGCAGCTCACCAGGTTTGAGAGGTCCTCTCCCTCACATGGACCTGTGAAAAAAGAAAATTTATGCTTACCTGATAAATTTATTTCTTTTTTGACACAATGAGTCCATGGATCATCTAATTACTATTGGGAATATCACTCCTGCCCAGCAGGAGGCGGCAAAGAGTACCACAGCAAAGCTGTTAAATATCACCTCCCTTCCCTCCCACTCCAGTCATTCGACCGAAGTAAAGGAAAGAAAGGAAGTAACAAGGTGCAGAGGTGTCTGAAGTTTATAACAAACCAACAACCTGTCTATAGAACAGGGCGGGCCGTGGACTCATTGTGTCAAAAAATAAATACATTTATCAGGTAAGCATAAATTTTATTTTCTTTTTAATGACACAATGTCAGGGTGCCAGGAATCAGACTGAGACGAGGAGTGCAAAAATAATCACACCTTTATTAATAGCAAAAAATAATAAAAAGTCCACAAAGCCGGTAGTCAGACGAGCCAAGTCAGGAGCAAAAGCGAATAGTCAGACAAGCCGGAATTAGGAACAAGGAAAACAGCAGAGTCAGGAACATGCCAGGAACCAGGAAGGACATCAGGCAGCCAGGTAATACACAGGAACTCTCACAAACAGGTCTGAGACATCGCAAAGGCAAAGCATACTGAACAGAGGCCCTTTAAATAATAAGTGATGACATCACAATTCTGAGACTGCATCCTATCTCACACGGATGATGCACACCAGTCTGGCCATAAAAGGAAGTGCAGGAAATGAGCAGCATCCCCCACAATGCACCATAATCCGGAAGAGAGGTGAGTAAAATGGCTGCCAGCAGCACATGGCAAACAAAACAGGGAAAAAAGCCTAACAGTACCCTCCCCTCAACGACCCCTCCCCCGCGGGAGGACAAAAGGCTTATTGGGGAAACGGGCATGGAAGGCACAGAGGAGGGCGGGAGCATGAACATCAGAGGAGGGAACCCAAGAACGCTCCTCCGGACCGTAGCCCCTCCAGTGAACCAAATACTGTACACGGCCCCTGGACATACGAGCCAATAATGCTGCTGACCACATACTCCTCATGGTAGTCAACAAAGATAGGACGGGGACGAGGCAACACAGTGGTAAACCGATTACAAACCAATGGTTTCAAGAGGGAAGACATGAAAAACATTGGAGATGCGCATAGCAGGAGGAAGGTCAAGAGCATAGGCCACAGGATTAACCCGTCGGAGTATTTGAAAAGGACCAACATAACGGGGAGCCAATTTATTGGAAGGCACACGAAGGTTCAAGTTGTGGGAGGACAGCCAAACTCTCTCACCAACCTGGTAAGAAGGTGCGGGCAGACGCCTACGATCAGTCTGGAACTTTTGGCGCTGCATAGAACGATGAAGGCAATCCTGAATCTGCACCCACGTGGAACGGAGAGTAGCCCTTGGATTCACACCAATATAGATATTTACGCCATATCTTGTGATAAATATTTATAGTCACAGGTTTACGAGCCTGAATCATGGTCTCAATGACCGATTCCGAAAAAATTCATGCTTGGATAAAATTAAGCGTTCAATCTTCAAGCAGTCAGCTTCAGATTTGGATGAAGGAAGGGTCCTTGAAGTAGAAGGTCCTTTCTCAATGGAAGCCTCCAAGGTGGAAGAGATGACATGTCCACCAGGTCTGCATACTAAATCCTGCGAGGCCACTTCGGTGCAATGAGGATCACTGACACCCTCTCCTGCTTGATTCGAGCAATGACCCGAGGTAGCAGAGAGAACAGAGGGAATAGGTGTGGATCGCCAACAGACAGCAATTGTGGGTCTCTGCCCACTGAATTATCTTGGCTACCTCTGTCATGGCCAAGGAACTCCGCGTTCCTCCCTGATGGTTGATGTAAGCCACTGAGATTATGTTGTCCGACTGGAACCTGATGAACCGGGCCGAGGCTAACTGGGGCCAGGCCAGAAGAGCATTAAAGATTGCTCTCAGCTCCAGAATGTTTATGGGCAGAACAGACTCCGACTGAGTCCAAGTTCCCTGAGCCTTTAGAGAGCCCCAGACTGCTCCGCATCCCAGAAGGCTGGCGTCTGTTCTCACAATCACCCAAGAGCGTCTGCAAAAGCAGGTTCCCTGGGAGAGATGATCCTGAGACAACCACCAAAGAAGAGAATCCCTTGTCTCCTACTCCAGCTGTATTCACGGAGACAGATCCGCATAATCTTCGTTCCAATGAATGAGCATGTCTAACTGCAAAGGTCTGAGGTGGAAACAGGCAAACGGGATGATGTCCATTGCCGATACCATCAGACCGATTACCTCCATGCACTGAGCCACTGATGGCCGAGGAGAGAACTGAAGCGCTAGGCAAGAATCGAAAATCTTCATTGATAAGGAATCTATTATGGTTCCCAAGAAAATTACTCTTGTACTTGGAACTAAGGAACTCTTTTCCAAATTTACCTTCCATCCGTGAGCTCGCAGGAAAGATAACATTTCCATGTGGGATCTTGCTTGTTGAAAGGATGGCGCCTGGACCAGAATGTTGTCCAGATAAGGTGCCACTGCAATGCCCCGCAAATCGGAGCACCGCCAACAGGGATCCCAGAACCTTTGAGAAAATTCTGGGAGCTGTGGCAAGGCCGAATGGAAGAGCCATGAACTGGAAGTGTTTGTCTAGAAATGCAAACCTTAGAAACTTGTGATGGTCCCTGTGGATGGAACATGCAGTTACGCGTCCTTTAACCCCTTAATGACCACAGCACTTTTCCATTTTCTGTCCGTTTGGGACCAAGGCTATTTTTACATTTCTGCAGTGTTTGTGTTTAGCTGTAATTTTCCTCTTACTCATTTACTGTACCCACACATATTATATACCGTTTTTCTCGCCATTAAATGGACTTTCTAAAGATACCATTATTTTCATCATATCTTATCATTTACTATAAATTTGTTTATAAAATATGAGGAAAAAATTGAAAAAAAACACACTTTTTCTAACTATGACCCCCAAAATCTGTTACACATCTACAACCACCAAAAAAACACCCGTGCTAAATAGTTTCTAAATTTTGTCCTGAGTTTAGAAATACCCAATGTTTACATGTTCTTTGCTTTTTTTGTAAGTTATAGGGCAATAAGTACAAGTAGCACTTTGCTATTTCCAAACCATTATTTTTCAAAATTAGCGCTAGTTACATTAGAACACTAATATCTTTCAGGAATCTCTGAATATCCATTGACATGTATATATTTTTTTTTTAGTAGACATCCCAAAGTATTCATCTAGGCCCATTTTGGTATATTTCATGCCACCATTTCACTGCCAAATGCGATTAAATACAAAAAATTGTTCGCTTTTTTACTAATTTTTTCACAAACTTTTGGTTTCTCACTGAAATTATTTACAAACAGCTTCTGCAATTATGGCTTAAATGGTTGTAAATTCTTCTTTGGGATCCCCTTTGTTCAGAAATAGCAGACATATATGGCTTTGGTGTTGCTTTTTAGTAATAAGAAGGCTGCTAAATGCCACTGCGCACTACACGTGTATTATGGCCAGCAGTGAAGGGGTTAATTATGGAGCATGTAGGGAGCTTTTAGAGATCATTTTAGCTTTAGTGTAGTGTAGTAGACAACCCCAAATATTGATCTAGGCCAATTTTGGTATATTTCATGCCACCATTTCACCGCCAAATGCGATCAAATTAAAAAAAACTTTAAATTTTTCACAATTTTAGGTTTCTCACTGAAATCATTTACAAACAGCTTGTGCAATTATGGCACAAATGGTTGTAAATGCTTCTCTGGGATCCCCTTTGTTCAGAAATAGCAGACATATATGGCTTTGGTGTTGCTTTTTGGTAATTAGAAAGCCGCTAAATGCCGCTGCGCATCACACGAGTATTATGGCTAGCAGTGAAGGGGTTAATTAGGTAGCTTGTAGGGAGCTTGCAGGGTTAATTTTAGCTTTAGTGTAGAGATCAGCCTCCCACCTGACACATCACACCCCCTGATCCCTCCCAAACAGCTCTCTTCCATCCCCAACCCCACAATTGTCCCCGCCATCTTAAGTACTGGCAGAAAGTCTGCCAGTACTAAAATAAAAGCTATCTTTTTTTTTTTTGAGCATATTTACATATGCTGCTATGTAGGATCCCCCCTTAGCCCCCAACCTCCCTGATCCCCCCCAAACAGCTCTCTAACCCCCCCCCTGCCTTATTGTGCGCCATATTGGGTGGGGGGTACAGCCAGTACCCAGTTTCAAATTAAAAACGGTTATGTTTATTTTTATTAAAAAAACAACTATTTTCTGTAGTGTAGCTGCCCCCCCACAACCCCCAACCCTCTCCCAGATTACTAATTGTATTTATTTATACCCTCTCTCCCACTATAATTGTTCCATAGTGTAGGGTTCCCACCCGCACACGCACACACCCGCTCCCGTGCGCGCATTCTGGCACGCACCCCACACGCGATCCTGCCCCCCTCCTCCATTGATCACCGCCCCCCTTGGTAAGCTCCCACCCACCAACGAACACCGCGATCAATGGCCGATGCAGAGAGGGCCACAGAGTGGCTCTCTCTAAATCGGACTGCTCAAAACTGTTATTGCAGGATGCCTCAATATCGAGGCATCACTGCAATAACATGAAAGCGGCTGGAAGCGATCAGGATCGCTTCCAGGGCTTTCAAAGACCAACGACGTACGGGGTACGTCCTTGGTCATTAACTGCATTTTTTTGCAGGACGTACCCCATACGTCGTTGGTCGTTAAGGGGTTAAATACACTGTTGTCATAAATTGACCCTCTTGGATCAAAGGAAAAATGGAACAAATAGTTTCCATGTTGAAGGACGGTACCTCTGAGGAATTTGTTTAGACTCTTGAGATCTAAAATTGGTCTGAAGGTTCCCTCCTTTTTGGGAACCACGAACAGATTGGAATAGAACCCTAGACCCCGTTCCTGCTTCAGAACAGGAACTATCAGTCCCAGGGCGGAGAGGTCCCGTACACAGTGTAAGAACGCCTCTTTTTGTCCAGTCTACAGATAATCAGAAACATGCCCCAGGGAGGAAAGTTCTTGAACTCTAGTTTGTATCCCTGGGACATGATGTCCATCACCCAGGGATCCTGAACATCTCAAACCCAAGGCTGAGTGAAGAAGGAAAGTCTGCCCCACACAAGATCCATTCCCAGCCCTTCATGCTGTCTTTGATTCAACAGCAGGCTTTTTGGATTGTTTTCCATTGTTCCAAGACTGATTGTGTCTCCAGGAGGATTTGGACTATTCCTGCTTGGAAGAGGAAGGATTTCCCTTGAAATTTCGAAAGGAACAAAAATTACTTAGACGTCCCTTTTGTTTGCTTCTCTTATCCTGAGGGAGGAAATGGCCCTTTCCTCCCGTAATATCAGAAATTATTTCCGTCAAACCCGGTCCAAACAAGGTCTTTCCCTTGTAAGGAATCGCCAAAAGTTTAGACATAGATGACACGTGCGCAGACCAAGATTTTAGCCATAAAGCTCTGCGGGCTAGCACAGCAAAACCCGAAATCTTTGCTCCCAGTTTAATAATCTGAAGGGAAGCATCCGTAATAAAGGAATTGGCCAACTTAAGGGCCTTTATTCTATCCTTGATCTCTTTAAGGGTAGTGTCTGTCCTAATAGAATCAGACAACGCATCAAACCAGTATGCCGCCGCACTAGTGTGACGGTAGCAATGCACACTGCAGGTTGCCATTGTAAATCCTGGTGTACATACATCTTTTTGAGTAACCCTTCCAATTGAACATAGGATCCTTAAAGACACAACTATCCTCTATGGGGATAGTAGTCCTTTTAGCTAGAGTGGAAATTGCTCCTTCTACCTTGGGTACTGTTTGCCAAGACTCATTGATAGAGTCCGCTATGGGAAACATCTTTTTAAATATAGGAGATGGAGAAAAAGGGATACCTGTTCTCTCCCATTCCTTAGCAATGATCTCAGTAGCTCGATCTGGTACAGGAAAAACATCCACCAAGGAAGGTACATCAAAATATTTGTTTAGCTTACTGGATTTTTTTAGGATTAACTACGACCATGGTGTCGCTGTCGTCCAATGTAGCTAAAACCTCCTTGAGTAACGGACGGAGGTGTTCTAGCTTAAACCTGAAAGATACAACTTCAGTATCAGCAGGAGGAATTACACTGTCAGAATCTGAGATCTCACCCTCAGATGCTACCGAAGTATCCTCCTCCTCAGGCTTTTGAGAGGGGGCATTCGAAATAGCAACAACTGTGTCAGTAACCTCGCTTACTCAATGTTTATTCTTCCTCTTGCGCTTTCCCTGCAACATGGGAAAAGCAGACAACGCATCAGAGACTACAGAAGACATGAGGGAAGGAGACTCATACTGCAATGCCGAGAGCTCTGACACTCTTTGAGCAGATGAAATAGCAACAAGAAACAAAACTTTCCAAGATAACAACTTAATATCTAAGGACTGCATAGGCTCAAACGGAGCTCCTTGAAGAACGTTAAGAACTAAATTAAGACTCCAGGGAGGAGTAACTGGTTTGAACACAGGCCTGATCCTGACCAACGCCTGACAAAAAGATTGCACATCTGGTACGTCCGCCAGACGCTTATGTAACAAAATAGACAAGGCAGATATTTGACCCTTTAGAGAACTTGCTGATAATCCTCTCTCCAAACCCTCTTGGAGTAATGACAAAATTCTAGGAATCCTAACTCTACTCCAATAGTAGCTCTTGGATTCACACCAATAGAGATATTTCTGCCATATCTTGTAGTGAAAAACATAATTTATGTAAGAAATTACCTGATAAATTCATTTCTTTCATATTAGCAAGAGTCCATGAGCTAGTGACGTATGGGATATACATTCCTACCAGGAGGGGCAAAGTTTCCCAAACCTCAAAATGCCTACAAATACACCCCTCACCACACCCACAAATCAGTTTAACGTATAGCCAAGAAGTGGGGTGATAAGAAAAAAAGTGCGAAAGCATAAAAAAATAAGGAATTGGAATAATTGTGCTTTATACAAAAAAATCAAAACCACCACAAAAAAAGGGTGGGCCTCATGGACTGCTAATATGAAAGAAATTAATTTATCAGGTAAGTTCTTACATAAATTATGTTTTCTTTCATGTAATTAGCAAGAGTCCATGAGCTAGTGACGTATGGGATAATGACTACCCAAGATGTGGATCTTCCACGCAAGAGTCACTAGAGAGGGAGGGATAAAATAAAGACAGCCAATTCCGCTAAAAATAATCCACACCCAAAATAAAGTTTAAATCTTATAATGAAAAAAACTGAAATTATAAGCAGAAGAATCAAACTGAAACAGCTGCCTGAAGTACTTTTCTACCAAAAACTGCTTCAGAAGAAGAAAACACATCAAAATGGTAGAACCAAGTTGCTGCTTTGCAAATCTGATCAACCAAAGCTTCTTTCCTAAACGCCCAGGAAGTAGAAACTGACCTAGTAGAATGAGCTGTAATCCTTTGAGGCGGAGTTTTACCCGACTTGACATAAAGCATGATGAATTAAAGATTTCAACCAAGATGCCAAAGAAATGGCAGAGGCCTTCTGACCTTTCCTAGAACCGGAAAAGATAACAAATAGACTAGAAGTCTTTCGGAAATTCTTAGTAGCTTCAACATAATATTTCAAAGCTCTAACTACATCCAAAGAATGCAATGATCTCTCCTTAGAATTCTTAGGATTAGGACATAATGAAGGAACCACAATTTCTCTACTAATGTTAGAATTCACAACCTTAGGTAAAAATTGAAAAGAAGTTCGCAACACCGCCTTATCCTGATGAAAAATCAGAAAAGGAGACTCACAAGAAAGAGCAGATAATTCAGAAACTCTTCTAGCAGAAGAGATGGCCAAAAGAAACAAAACTTTCCAAGAAAGTAATTTAATGTCTAATGAATGCATAGGTTCAAACGGAGGAGCTTGAAGAGCCCCCAGAACCAAATTCAAACTCCAAGGAGGAGAAATTGACTTAATGACAGGTTTTATACGAACCAAAGCTTGTACAAAACAATGAATATCAGGAAGATTAGCAATCTTTCTATGAAAAAGAACAGAAAGAGCAGAGATTTGTCCTTTCAAGGAACTTGCAGACAAACCTTTATCCAAACCATCCTGAAGAAACTGTAAAATTCTCGGAATTCTAAAAGAATGCCAGGAAAAGTGATGAGAAAGACACCAAGAAATGTAAGTCTTCCAGACTCTATAATATATCTTCCTAGATACAGATTTACGAGCCTGTAACATAGTATTAATCACAGAGTCAGAGAAACCTCTTTGACTAAGAATCAAGCGTTCAATCTCCATACCTTTAAATTTAAGGATTTGAGATCCTGATGGAAAAAAGGACCTTGCGACAGGTCTGGTCTTAACGGAAGAGTCCACGGTTGGCAAGAGGCCATCCGGACAAGATCCGCATACCAAAACCTGTGAGGCCATGCTGGAGCCACCAGCAGAACAAACGAGCATTCCTTCAGAATCTTGGAGATTACTCTTGGAAGAAGAACTAGAGGCGGAAAGATATAGGCAGGATGATACTTCCAAGGAAGTGACAATGCATCCACTGCTTCCGCTTGAGGATCCCTGGATCTGGACAGATACCTGGGAAGTTTCTTGTTTAGATGAGAAGCCATCAGATCTATTTCTGGAAGTCCCCACATTTGAACAATCTGAAGAAATACCTCTGGGTGAAGAGACCATTCGCCCGGATGTAACGTTTGGCGACTGAGATAATCCGCTTCCCAATTGTCTATACCTGGGATATGAACCGCAGAAACTAGACAGGAGCTGGATTCCGCCCATACCAGTATTCGAGATACTTCTTTCATAGCCAGAGGACTGTGAGTCCCTCCTTGATGATTGATGTATGCCACAGTTGTGACATTGTCTGTCTGAAAACAAATGAACGATTCTCTCTTTAGAAGAGGCCATGATTGAAGAGCTCTGAAAATTGCACGGAGTTCTAAAATATTGATTGGTAATCTCACCTCCTGAGATTCCCAAACCCCTTGTGCTGTCAGAGACCCTCAAACAGCTCCCCAACCTGTCAGACTTGCATCTGTTGAGATTACAGTCCAGTTCGGAAGAACAAAAGAAGCCCCCTGAACTAAACGATGGTGATCTGTCCACCACGTCAGAGAGTGTCATACAATCGGTTTTAAAGATATTAACTGAGATATCTTTGTGTAATCCCTGCACCACTGGTTCAGCATACAGAGCTGAAGAGGTCGCATGTGAAAACGAGCAAAGGGGATCGCATCTGATGCAGCAGTCATAAGACCTAGAATTTCCATGCATAAGGCTACCGAAGGGAATGATTGTGATTGAAGGTTTCGACAAGCTGAGATCAATTTTAGACGTCTCTTGTCTGTCAGAGACAGAGTCATGGACACTGAATCTATCTGGAAACCTAAAAAGGTAACCCTTGTTTGAGGAATCAATGAACTTTTCGGTAAATTGATCCTCCAACCATGATCTTGAAGAAACAACACAAGTCGATTCGTATGAGATTCTGCTAAATGTGAAGACTGAGCAAGTACCAAGATATCGTCCAAATAAGGAAATACCACTATACCCTGTTCTCTGATTACAGACAGAAGGGCACCGAGAACCTTTGTAAAAATCCTTGGAGCTGTTGCTAGGCCAAACGGCAGAGCCACAAACTGGTAATGCTTGTCTAGGAAAGAGAATCTCAGAAACTGATAGTGATCTGGATGAATCGGAATATGCAGATATGCATCCTGTAAATCTATTGTGGACATATAATGCCCTTGCTGAACAAAAGGCAGAATAGTCCTTATAGTTGCCATTTTGAATGTTGGTATCCTTACATAACGATTCAATATTTTTAGATCCAGAACTGGTGTGAAGGAATTCTCCTTCTTTGGTACAATGAAGAGATTTGAATAAAACCCCAGCCCCTGTTCCAGAACTGGAACTGGCATAAATACTCCAGCCAACTCTAGATCTGAAACACATTTCAGAAATGCTTGAGCCTTCGCTGGATTTACTGGGACATGGGAAAGAAAAAATCTCTTTGCAGGAGGCCTTATCTTGAAGCCAATTCTGTACCCTTCTGAAACAATGTTTTGAATCCAAAGATTGTGAATTGAATTGATCCAAATTTGTTTGAAAAATCGTAATCTGCCCCCTACCAGCTGGGCTGGAATGAGGGCCGCACCTTCATGTGGACTTGGGAGCTGGCTTTGGTTTTCTAAAAGGCTTGGATTTATTCCAGACTGGAGATGGTTTCCAAACTGATACCGCTCCTGAGGGCGAAGGATCAGGCTTTTGTTCCTTATTGTGACGAAAGGAACGAAAACGATTATTAGACCTAAATTTACCTTTAGATTTTTTTATCCTGTGGTAAAAAAGTTCCTTTCCCTCCAGTAACAGTTGAGATAATAGAATCCAACTGAGAACCAAATAATTTATTACCCTGGAAAGAAAGGGAAAGCAAAGTTAACTTAGAAGACATATCAGCATTCCAAGTTTTAAGCCATAAAGCTCTTCTAGCTAAAATAGCTAGAGACATATACCTGACATCAACTCTAATGATATCAAAGATGGCATCACAAATAAAGTTATTAGCATGTTGAAGAAGATTAACAATGCTATGAGAGTTATGATCTGTTACTTGTTGCGCTAAAGCTTCTAACCAAAAAGTTGAAGCTGCAGCAACATCCGCTAAAGATATAGCAGGTCTAAGAAGATTACCTGAACACAAGTAAGCTTTTCTTAGAAAGTATTCAATCTTCCTATCTAAAGGATCCTTAAAGGAAGTACTATCTGCCGTAGGAATAGTAGTACGTTTAGCAAGAGTAGAGACAGCCCCATCAACCTTAGGGATTTTGTCCCAAAATTCTAATCTGTCAGATGGCACAGGATATAATTGCTTAAAACGTTTAGAAGGAGTAAATGAATTACCCAAATTATTCCATTCTCTGGAGATTACTTCAGAAATAGCATCAGGGATAGGAAAAACTTCTGGAATAACTACAGGAGATTTAAAAACCTTATTTAAACGTTTAGATTTAGTATCAAGAGGTCCAGAATCCTCTATTTCTAATGCAATTAAGACCTCTTTAAGTAAAGAACGAATAAATTCCATTTTGAATAAATATGAAGATTTATCAGCATCAACCTCTGAGACAGAATCCTCTGAACCAGAGGAACCACTATCAGAATCAGAATGATGATGTTCATTTAAAAATTCTTCTGAAAAATGAGAAGTTTTAAAAAACCTTTTACGTTTACTAGAAGGGGAAATAACAGACATAGCCTTCTTAATAGATTTAGAAACAAAATCTCTTATGTTAACAGGAACACTCTGAGTATTAGATGTTGATGGAACCACAACAGGTAATGTAACATTACTAAAGGAAATATTATCTGCATTAACAAGTTTGTCATGACATTCATTACAAACAACAGCTGGAGGAACAGATACCACAAGTTTACAACAGATACACTTAACTTTGGTAGATCCAGCACCAGGCAGCGTTTTTCCAGAAGTATCTTCTGACTCAGTGTCAATCTGGGACATCTTGCAATATGTAATAGAAAAAACAACATATAAAGCAAAATTGATCAAATTCCTTAAATGACAGTTTCAGGAATGGGAAAAAATGCCAGTGAACAAGCTTCTAGCAACCAGAAGCAATAAATAATGAGACTTAAATAATGTGGAGACAAAAGAGACGCCCATATTTTTTAGCGCCAAAAAAGACGCCCACATTATTTGGCGCCTAAATGCTTTTGGCGCCAAAAATGACGCCACATCCGGAACGCCGACACTTTTGGCGCCAAAAAAACGTCAAAAATGACGCAACTTCCGGCGACACGTATGACGCCGGAAACAGAAAAAAACTTTTTGCGCCAAAAAAAGTCAGCGCCAAGAATGACGCAATAAAATGAAGCATTTTCAGCCCCCGCGAGTCTAACAGCCCACAGGAAAAAAAGTCAAATTTTAAGGTAAGAAAAAAATTGATTGCTTCATATGCATTATCCCAAATATGAAACCGACTGTCTGAAAAAAGGAACGTTGAATATCCTGAGTCAAGGCAAATAAATGTTTGAATACATATATTTAGAACTTTATATAAAAGTGCCCAACCATAGCTTAGAGTGTCACAGAAAATAAGACTTACTTACCCCAGGACACTCATCTACATGTAGTAGAAAGCCAAACCAGTACTGAAACGAGAATCAGTAGAGGTAATGGTATATATAAGAGTATATCGTCGATCTGAAAAGGGAGGTAAGAGATGAATCTCTACGACCGATAACAGAGAACCTATGAAATAGACCCCGTAGAAGGAGATCATTGAATTCAAATAGGCAATACTCTCCTCACATCCCTCTGACATTCACTGCACGCTGAGAGGAAAACCGGGCTCCAACCTGCTGCGGAGCGCATATCAACGTAGAATCTAGCACAAACTTACTTCACCACCTCCATAGGAGGCAAAGTTTGTAAAACTGATTTGTGGGTGTGGTGAGGGGTGTATTTGTAGGCATTTTGAGGTTTGGGAAACTTTGCCCCTCCTGGTAGGAATGTATATCCCATACGTCACTAGCTCATGGACTCTTGCTAATTACGTGAAAGAAATGTCTAGTTACAGGTTTACATGCCTGAATCATGGTCTCTATGACCGATTCTGAAAAACCCCGCTTGGATAAAATTAAGTGTTCAATCTCCAAGCAGTCAGCGTCAGAGAAACTAGATTTGGATGAAGGAAGGGCCCTTTAAGTAGAAGGTCCTTCCTCAACGGAAGTCTCCAAGGTGGAAGAGACGACATGTCTACCAGATCTGAATACCAAATCCTGCGAGGCCAAGCCGGAGCAATGAGGATCATGGACACCCTCTCCTGCTTGATTCGAGCAATGACTCGAGGAAGAAGAGCAAACGAAGGAAATAGGTATGCTAGACTGAAGGTCCAAGGTACCGCCAGATCGTCTATCAGTACCGCCTGAGGGTCCCTGGACCTTGATCCGTACCTTGGCAGCTTGGCATTCTGTCGAGATGCCATGAGATCCAATTTCGGCTGACCCCATTTGAGAATCAGGCTGGAAAACACTTCTGGATGGAGTTCCCACTTCCCTGGGTGAAAGGTCTGCCTGCTCAGGAAGTCCGCCTCCCAGTTGTCCACCCCTGGGATGTGGATCGCCGACAGACAGCAAGAGTGGGTTTCCGCCAACCAAATTATTTTGGCTACCTCTGTCATCGCTAAGGAACTCCGCGTTTGTCCCTGATGATTGATGTAAGCCGCTGAAGTTATGTTGTCCGACTGGAACCTGATAAACTGGGCCGAGGCTAACTGGGGTCAGGCCAGAAGAGCATTGAAGATCTCTCTCTCAACTCCAGAATGTTTATAGGCAGAACAGACTCTGAGTCCAAACTCTCTGAGCCTTTAGGGAGCCCCAGACTGCTCCCCATCCTATAAGGATGGCGTCTGTTGTCACAATCACCCAAGAGGGTCTGCGAAAGCTGGTTCCCTGGAAGAGATGATCCTGAGACAGCAACCATGGAAGAGAATCCCTTGTCTCCTACTCTAGTAGTATTCTTGGAGACAAATCTGCATAATCTCTGTTCCATTGACTGAGCATGTTTAACTGCAGAGGTCTGAGGTGGAAACGAGCGAATGGGATGATGTCCATTGCGGCCATCATCAGCCCAATTAGCTCCATGCACTGAGCCACTGATGGACGAGGAGCGGACTGAAGTCCTAAGCAAGAATTGAAAATCTTTGATCTCCTGACTTCTGTCAGAAAAATCTTCATTGATAGGGAATTTATTATGGTTCCCAAGAAAGTTACCCTTGTATTTGGAATTAAGGAGCTCTTTTCCAAATTTACCTTCCATCCATGAGATCACAGGAAAGATAACATTTCCGTGTGGGACCTTGCTTGTTGAAAGGATGGCGCCTGGACCAGGATGTCGCCCAGAAAGGGCGCCACTTCAATGCCCAGTAATCGGAGCACCGCCAACAGAGATTCCAGAACCTTTGAGAAAATTCTGGGAGCTGTGGCAAGGCCGAAAGGAAGAGCCACAAATTGGAAGTGTTTGTCTAGAAAGGCAAACCTTAGAAACTTGTGATGATCCCTGTGAATGGGAACATGCAGGTACGAGTCCTTTAAATCCACCGTTGTCATAAATTGACCCTCTTGGACCAAAGGAAGACTGGAACGAATAGTTTCCATCTTGAAGGACAATACTCTGATAAATTTGTTTAGACTCTTGAGATCTAAAATTGGCCTTAAGGTTCTCTCTTTTTTGGGAACCACGAACAGATTGGAATAAAAGCCCAGACCCCGTTCCTGCATCGGAACAAGAACTATCACTCCCAGGTCGAAGAGGTCTCTTATACAGTGTAAGAACGCCTCTCTTTTTGTCTGGTACAGATAATCTTGAAAGCAGAAACATGCCTCTAGGAGGAAAACTTTTGAACTCCAGTTTGTATCCCTGGGACACTATGTCCACTGCCCAGGGATCCTGAACATCTCGAACACAAGCCTGCACAAGGAAGGAAAGCCTGCCCCCTACAAGATCCGGTCCCGGGTCGGGGGCAGGCCCTTCATGCGTCTTTGATTCAATAGCAGGCTTCTTGGATTGTTTTCCCTTATTCCAAGACTGATTGGGTCACCAGGAACATTTAGACTGATCTTGCTTGGAAGAGGAAGAATTTCCCCTGAAATTTCAAAGGAACGAAAATTACTCTGACATCCCTTTTGCTTGTTTCTCTTATCCTGAGGGAGGAGATGACCCTTTCCCCCCGTAATATCAGAGATTATTTCTGTTAATCCTGGTCTAAACAAGGTCTTTCCCTTGTAAGGAATCGTCAAAAGTTTAGACTTAGATGACACATCCGCAGACCAAGGTTTTAACCATAAGGCTCTGCGGGCTAGAACAGCAAAACCTGATATTTTTGCTCCTAGTTTGATAACCTGTAGGGAAGCATCAGTAATAAAGGAATTAGCTAATTTAAGAGCTTTTATCCTATCCTGAATCTCATCAAGGGTAGTGTCTGTCCTAATAGCATCAGACAACGCATCAAACCAATATGCTGCTGCGCTAGTGACGGTAGCAATGCACACAGCAGGTTGCCATTCTAACCCCTGGTGTACATACATCTTCTTCAGTAACCCCTCTAATTTTGTATCCATAGGATCCTTAAAGGCACAACTATCCTCTATGGGTATAGTAGTTCTCTTGGCCAGAGTGGAAACTGCCCCTTCCACCTTGGGTACTGTTTGCCAAGACTCACTGATAGAGTCCGCTATGGGAAACATCTTATTAAATATAGGAGATGGAGAAAAAGGGATACCTGTTCTCTTCCATTCCTTAGCAATGATCTCAGTAGCTCTATCTGGCTCAGGAAAAACCTCCACCAAGGAAGGTACATCAAAATATTTGTTTAGCTTACTGGATTTCTTAGGATTAACTACGACGATGGTGTTGCTGTCGTCCAAAGTAGCTAAAACCTCCTTGAGTAACAGACGGAGGTGTTCTAGCTTAAACCTGAAAGATACAACTTCAGTATCAGCAAGAGGAATTACACTGTCAGAATCTGAGATTTCACCTTCAGATGCTACTAAGCTTCTGGGAGGGGGCATTCAAAATAGCAACAACTGCGTCAGAAACCTCGCTTACAGAATGTATGATTTTCCTCTTACGATTTCCCTGCAACATTGGAAAAGCAGACAACACATCAGAAACTACAGAAGACATGAGAGAAGCGATGTCTTGTAAAGTAACTCCAGAAGAAGTCAGAGAGGAAGAGCAGGGCACTGCGTGTGAGGGCGGTAACATTTGGGACGCTTGAGGAGAAAGCTGCGGCATAAATTGAACATTGTCATTAGATTCCTGAACAGCATCCTCTTTGGAAAATGTTGGCTCAGAAAAAAGTCTATCCCTATAGTTTCAAGTCCTCAATACATGAGGAACAGAAAGGGATTGGTGGTTCAACATTAGCATCAAAACACAAAGAGCAAGTGGCACTTTGCAAAGCCTCTTGGTCCATTCTGACTCACAATAAATCAGTTTGTCAAAAAAAAAAAAGGAAATTTATGCTTACCTGATAAATTTATTTCTTTTACGATATGACGAGTCCATGGATTTCATCCTTACTTATGGGATTACGCCTCCTGGTCAGCAGGAAGTGGCAAAGAGCACCACAGCAGAGCTGTATATATAGCTCCTCCCTTCCCTCACACTCCAGTCATTCGACCGAAGTTAGGAAGAGAAAGGAAAAGCCAAAGGTGCAGAGGTGACTGAAGTTTAATAAAAATAAATACCTTTCTTAGATATGACAGGGTGGGTCGTGGACTCATATCGTAAAAGAAATAAATTTATCAGGTAAGCATAAATTTCCTTATCTTTTACAAGATATGACGAGTCCACGGATTTCATCCTTACTTATGGGATACAATATCAAAGCTATAGGACACGGATGAAAAGGGAGGGACAAGACAGGAACCTAAATGGAAGGCAGCACTGCTTGAAGAACCTTAGTCCCAAAACCAGCCTCAGATGAAGCAAAAGTGTAAAATTTGGAAAAAGTGTGAAGAGACTACCAAGTTGCAGCCTTGCAAATCTGTTCAACAGAAGAATTGTTTTTAAATGCCCATGAGGAAGCCACAGCCCTAGTGGAATGAGCCGTAATTCTTTCAGGAGGCTGCTGTCCAGCAGTCTCATATGCCAGACGGATGATACTCTTCAGCCAAAAAGAGAGAGAGGTAGCCGTAGCTTTCTTACCCCTACGCTTTCCAGAAAAAACAATGAATAAAGAAGGTGATTGACGAAATTCTTTAGTCGTCTGCAAGTAAAACTTCAGGGCATGGACCACGTCCAAGTTATGCAACAAACGCTTCTTCTTAGAAGAAGGATTAGGACAGAAAGAAGGAACAACAATTTCCCGATTAATATTCTTATTAGAAACAACCTTAGGAAGAAAACCAGGTTTGGTACGTAAAACCACCTTATCAGAATGAAAAATAAGATAAGGAGAGTCACATTGTAACGCTGAAAGCTCGGAAACTCTCTGAGTAGAAGAAATAGCAAGCAAAAATAAAACATAACAACTTAATATCTATGGAATGCATGGGTTCAAACGGAACCCCTTGAAGAACTTTAAGAAATTCAAACTCCAGGGTGGAGCAATTGGTCTAAACACAGGCTTGATTCTGGTCAGAGCCTGACAAAAAGACTGAACGTCTGGAACATCTGCCAAACGCTTGTGTAGTAAAATCGACAAATCAGAAATTTGTCCCTTTAAGGAACTTGCTGTTAACCCCTTCTCCAATCCTTCTTGGAGAAAAGATAAAATCCTGGGAATCCTAACTCTACTCCATGAGTAGCCCTTGGATTCACACCAATAAAGATATTTACGCCATATCTTATGGTAGATCTTTCTAGTGACAGGCTTACATGCCTGAATCAAAGTATCAATGACCGAATCAGAGAACCCCCGCTTAGATAAAATTAAGCGTTCAATCTCCAAGCAGTCAGCTGCAGAGAAACTAGATTCGGATGTTGGAAGGGTCCCTGAATGAGAAGGTCCTGCCTCAATGGAAGCTTCCACGGTGGCAGAGAGGACATGTCCACTAGATCGGCATACCAAGTCCTGCGAGAATTACCGAAGCCCTCTCCTGTTTGATCCGTGCAATCACCCGAGGAAGGAGAGCAAATGGTGGAAACACATAAGCTAGGTTGAACGACCAAGGCACTGCCAAGACATCTACCAGTTTGGCCTGAGGATCCCTTGACCTGAATTCTGGGAGATGCCATCAGATCCAATTCCAGTCTGCCCCATCTGAGAATCAGAGTGGCAAAGACCTCCGGATGGAGTTCCCCCGGATGAAACGTCTGTCTGCTTAAAAAGTCCACTTCCCAGTTGTCCACTCCTGGGATGTAGATTGCTGACAGATAACAAGAGTGAGCCTCCACCCATCGAATTATCTTGGATACTTCTGTCATCGCCAAGGAACTCCTTGTTCCTCCCTGATGATTGATGTAAGCCACAGTCGTGATGTTATCTGACTGAAAACGGATGAATTTGGCCGAAGCCAACTGAGGCCAAGCCTGAAGCGCATTGAATATTGCTCTCAATTCCAGAATATTGATTGGAAGTAGAGACTCCGACCGAGTCCACACACCCTGAGACTTAAGGGAATTCCAGACTGCACCCCATTCTAGTAGACTGGCGTCCGTTGTCACTACCACCCATGAGGGTCTGCGGAAGCATGTCTCTTGGGACAGATGATCTGGCGACAACCACCAAAGAAGAGAATCTCTTGTCTCCTGATCCAGATCCATCTGAGGAGACAAATTTGCATAATCTCCATTCCACTGCCTGAGCATGCTCAGTTGCAGCGGTCTGAGATGAAAACGAGCAAACGGAATGATGTCCATTGCCGCCACCATCAATCCAATTACCTCCATGCACTGAGCCACTGATGGCCGAGGATTGGACTGAAGGGGTCGGCATGTATTCAGAATCTTTAACTTTCTGACCTCTGTCAAGAAAATTTTCATGGATATGGAATCTATTAGAGTTCCCAAGAAGGGAACTCTTGTCTGTGGAATTAATGTACTCTTTTCTAGATTCAATTTCCACCCGTGAGTCCTAGGAAAGGACAGAACTATGTCTGTATGAGATTTTGTCAGATGGTAAGATGACGCCTGGATCAGAATATCGTCTAGATAAGGCGCCATTGCAATACCTTGCGGCCTGAGAACCGCCAGAAGGGACCCTAGAACCTTTGTGAAGATCCTGGGTGCTGTGGCCAACCCAAAGGGAAGAGCCACAAACTGAAAATGTTTGTCCAGGAAGCAAACCTTAGGAACTAATGATGATCCTTGTGGATAGGAATATGAAGGCATGCATCCTTCAAGTCCACGGTAGTCATATATTGACCCTCCTGGATCAATGGTAGAATTGTTCGAATAGTCTCCATCTTGAAGGATGGAACTCTGAGAAACTTGTTTAGACTCTTGAGATCTAAAATGGGTCTGAATGTTCCCTCTTTTTTGGGAACCACGAAAAGATTTGAGTAAAACCCCTGCCCCTGTTCCAGTATTGGAACGGGACGGATTACTCCCATAGTAGAGAGGTCTTTTACACAACGTAAGAACGGCTCTCTTTTTATCTGGTCTACAGACAATCGTGAAAGAAGAAACCTCCCCCTTGGGAGATAATTTTGAATTCCAGTTGATACCCTTGGGACACGATTTCAAGTGTCCAGGGGTCCTTAACATCTCTTATCCAAGTCTGGGTAAAGAGAGAAAGTCTGCCCCCTACTAGATCCGGTCCCGGATTGGGAGCAGCAGTGGGCTTCTTGGGTTGTTTACCTTTGTTCCAAGCCTGGTTAGGTCTCCAGACAGACTTGGCTTGATCAAAATCCCCTTCCTGTTTAGCGGAAGAAAAAGCGGGGACTCCTATGAAATTCCGAAAGGAACCAAAATTATTTTGTTTACCCCTCAGTTTAGCTGCTTTATCCTGAGGTAGGAGATGACCCTTACCTCCCGTAATGTCAGAAATTATTTCTTTCAAGTCAGGCCCGAATAGGGTTTTCCCTTTAAAAGGAATAGCCAAAAGCTTTGACTTAGATGACACATCAGCAGACCAAGACTTTAACCATAACGCTCTACGCGCTAAAATGGCAAATCCGGCATTCTTAGCCGCCAACTTGGCAATCTGAAAGGCGTCGTCGTAATAAAAGAATTACCCAGCTTAAGAGCCTTAATTCTATCTAAAATTTCCTCTAAAGGAGTCTCAGTCTTAAGACTCTTCTAAGGCATCAAACCAGAAGGCCACCGAAGTTGTGACTGGCACAATGCAGGCCGTCGGTTATAACAGAAAACCCTGATGAATAAATAACTTCTTTAGCAGACCCTCCAACTTTTTATCCATAGAGTCTTTGAAAGCACAACTGTCCTCAATAGGAATAGTAGTAAGCTTAGCCAGGGTAGATACAACTCCCTCCACCTTAGGAGTCCCGACGGTGTCAGCTATGGGATACATTTTCTTAAAATTAGGAGAAGGTGAGAACGGGATATCCGGTCTTTCCCATTCCCGCGTAATAATTTCCGAGTTTCTCTTAGGAACCGGAAAAACATCAGAGTTAGCAGGCACCTCTAAATATTTGTCCATCTTACACAATTTCTCTGGTGGAACCACAATAGAGTCACAGTCATCCAGAGTCGCTAAAACCTCCCGAAGCAACAGGTGGAGGTGTTCAAGCTTAAATCTAAATGACATTATGTCCGAGTCCGTCTGAGGTAACACACTTCCCGAGTCGGAAAGTTCCCCCTCAGACAGAAGTTCCCTGACCCCCAATTCAGATCCCTGTGAGGGTACATCGGAAATAGCCATCAAAGCATCAGAAGTTGCAGGAATCAGAGTGGCCTCTGTCCTGCTGCGTTTGCCTTGCATTACTGGCAACTTAGACAAAACCTCTGTAAGGGTAGATGACATAACTGCAGCCATATCCTGCAGAGTAAATGACGTGGACGCGTTGAAGAACACGGCGTCGCTTGGGTGGGCGTTAAAGGTTGTGACTCTTGGGGAGAAAGTAGCAGCATACCCTGATTCTCATCAGTCTGAGAATCATCCTTAGACATATTTGCATTAAAGAAAATCTGTTCTTTACATTGTAAGGCCCTTTCAGTACATGAGGGACAAAAAGTAAGAGGGGGTTCCACATTGGCATCTAAACACATAGAACAAGTACTTTCCTCAAGTTCAGACATGTTAGACTAGCAATAGCAATAATAGTCGTTCTTTACTTGACATATTGAACTTTGAAGTCAAAACATATACTCAAAAATTTTGAACTTAAAAGTGTACTGCGCCTTTAAATAATAAAAGCACAACAATTTTTCTGTTTGCGTTTTGCAGCAATAAAAAATGTCCTTATGTGCCCAAATTAGCTTAACAATATTGCGCTGCTTGTTTGGTTATGCTATATATCAATTTATATCAGTTTTATCAACTTTTATCAATTCAGGCCCCTGCACCTCGCCACAGCTCTGCTGCGGCGCCTACCTGCCCCCAGATCACACTGATTCTGCTTAAGTAGTCCTTCGTTTACAAAAACAACTTAGGAGCCCAGGACCTTGCTGCCGATCCGGATGAATACTGCGCGGCTGAGAGCGCAAAATTAGTCCCCGCCCACCGTGGGCATAACTTGAGCCGTACTGAGAGCCGCATGTGAAGTAAAACAACATGTCGGTTCACAATTAAAATGTTAAAAGCCATGTGCCCTCTATACATACACCTCAATAATAAAGCACAACTGCATGAAAAACTGCACTCTCTCAGGCCAGTTAAGTGATATAACAATGACAGCCCTTAGACAGCAAACCGCATCTCCCAGCGTCTAGCCCACACTGAATATACATAAGTGAAACATACTGATAAGCAATCAATATAAAAGGGAACTCCAGGTACACCATTTCCATACATATAGTGCATACTGATTACCCCTCCCCAGATAGGGAATAATGTCAGCCTGTTCTGATGTATCAAGTCTCCCCAGAAGCAAATGACTGAACATACCTCAATGCTGCTTGTAGCATGACACGGTTCTCCACACTGAAGATATTTCTTTACATTACCTTCAACTGCTCTGTGGAAACCAGCAGGATCTTAGATGTTTGCCAAGATCATCAACATCAGGGCAGAAAAATAAGATGTCTCCACTCCTCTTAGGAATTAAGTGACTGACGATTTCTCCCTGAGAAAAATAGTACTCACTGGCACCATTTTAAAATAAAAAACTTCTTGATTGAAGAATCTGAACTAACACCTCACTTTACCTCTTCCTATCACTAACACAGGCAAAGAGAATGACTGGAGTGGGAGGGAAGGGAGGAGTTATATATACAGCTCTGCTGTGGTGCTCTTTGCCACTTCCTGCTGACCAGGAGGCGTAATCCCATAAGGATGAAATCCTTGGACTCGTCATATCTTGTAAAAGAAATACATTTTTTTAATAAAAATCAAAACATAAAAAACGTTACTGTCACTTTAAACAGTAACTTTTTTACTCCTTTTTTTATTTTTATGTGTAGAGAGGACAGAAAGGTTAAATATCCCTGCAGATCATCTCTACACCTCAGTTGTACTTTGCTGAGGTGCCTGTCAGTCGTAACCAATTCCCTCTGAGCAGGAGCCGTTCCCTTCACTAACAGAACTGGAACTCAGCAGCAGTTACCGAAAATCGGTCTCCGGTCCTAAACACGCATATTAAATAGAGAATGCGTAATAGGAAAGGAAAACTGTACAACTTCACCTTCCGAGTATCAGGAAGTGAAGGAGAAAAAGGCACGCAATGCAATTGCCGCCGCCTCCTCTAGTATCACCCATCGTGGGCGTCGCAAATAGTGTCATCTCCCGGTCGGCATATTGATATGAAACCGCCGGAAGATGTGAAACCACCACCAAGTATTTCCTTGCCCCAGTGTCTGCGTCTAGGCCCCATTAACCCCAGAATTAAAGTTAGCACTTACCTCATATTCTGCCCGACAGAAAGGCAGCTCCCAGGTTTGAGAGGTCCTCTCCCTCACATGGACATGTGAAACAAGAGAAAGAACTGAGTAATATCCCTCAGGTTTTTTAGAGTTAGGGCAGCATCAGTATATGGGAGGCGCAGTGAGAATTATGTCCCACAAGTTCCCATTGCTCTAAAGCCACCACTGCTCTACTGAAGAGACTGATATGGACTACGACTACACCCTAGGACAAAGCAGCACAATCTTGTACTACTTTAAAAATAATCAACTCTTGATTGAAGAATCTTTTCTAACACCTAACTTTACCATGTCCTTGCTCTAACGTAGGCAAAGAGAATGACTGGGGTGGGAGGGAAGGGAGGTGATATTTAAAGGGCCAGTAAACCTAGGAAATAATGTTATATAATTCTGCACATAGTACAGAATTATAACATTAGCTTAGCTCCAGATTTCTGTTTAACTATTCACTTTAGAAATCACGAAAAGAAAACAGAACGCTGCTCCTGACTGAGCGGGTCTGTTTTCTTCTGCTAAGTGCAGAAAATCAACGTAGCTCGCTCCCGCTCTGGTCTGGTAGTGGGCTACATTGATTTTAATAGCGCGATCGGGCCGGCTGTGATTAGACAGCGTGCCCAGATGCGCTTAGGAGAAGAAAACAGACCCGCTCAGTACAGCCAAGAGCGGTGTTCTGTTTTCGTTGCGTGATATCTATTTAACTATTCACTTTAGAAATCTGGAGCTAAGCTAATGTTATATAATTCTGCACTATGTGCTGGGCAGGAGGGATATTCCCAATAGTAATTAGATGATACGTGGACTCATTGTGTCATTAGAAATTAATTTTCTTAAAATATTTCCAAATATTTTAAAATGACACTGTCACTTTAAGAAGTTTTGGAAGTTTATTTACACAGGAATCTATCCTTTATATGGTGGAAATAAAACATGATCACGAAAACTCTTATATCGCAGTAAGACTCAGAAAATATAAGTCTAACAAATCCTACAAAGGATCTCCCGATAGTATAAGCCCAGAGGTAGAGTCTGATTTAATTAAACTACGATACTCTATCATACAGGACTATCATCTTCCTTGACACGACTCTAAGCTCCACAGAGCCGTTCCGGACAGTAATGCTGCTCCGTTCTCGGACAGAGAACAAGGCGGGATTATTGTGACTGATATTGCAGTCCAAGATAGCGCTTACCCATACAGAAAGTTAGGAAGTGGGGACACGAAGACGGCATATAGATGAAGCGCAAAAACCTTGCCGCACAGGAATGAACACTCTTATAGCATATCACAGTTATATGCCAAGTTACCCCAAACTCAGTGAAAGTTGCGCATCTTCGCCAGCAAACAACTCGAATAAAAGAACACGAGGCTCGTCCTTAAAGCCACCATCATAGCTATGCAGACCTTAAAAAGTGGCGCAAACACGCTTCCTCCCCTGACCTAGTCTTACTTTAGACCATTCAGTCATTAAAAAGGGAATGCTGCCTAATTTAAAGGAACTAAAAATTAGAACTGAGCCCCAAGTAGGATAACCCCTTCCTCTCTATGAAGGGGATTAACCCCTAAGTCTCCAAATCTCATGACTATGTTCCTGCATACTGCCTAAACATCCACAAGAATATGTCCCATATAAAAGCAGAAGGTCTGAACCATTTCAGTGCCAGCCTTCTAGCCCCAGAAGAACAAAAACATAATTTATGCTTACCTGATAAATTCCTTTCTTCTGTAGTGTGATCAGTCCACGGGTCATCATTACTTCTGGGATATTACTCCTCCCCAACAGGAAGTGCAAGAGGATTCACCCAGCAGAGCTGCATATAGCTCCTCCCCTCTAAGTCACTCCCAGTCATTCGACCAAGGACCAACGAGAAAGGAAAAGCCAAGGGTGAAGTGGTGACTGGAGTATAAATTAAAAAATATTTACCTGCCTTAAAAACAGGGCGGGCCGTGGACTGATCACACTACAGAAAAAAGGAATTTATCAGGTAAGCATAAATTATGTTTTCTTCTGTTAAGTGTGATCAGTCCACGGATCATCATTACTTCTGGGATACCAATACCAAAGCAAAAGTACACGGATGACGGGAGGGATAGGCAGGCTCTTTATACAGAAGGAACCACTGCCTGAAGAACCTTTCTCCCAAAAATAGCCTCCGATGAAGCAAAAGTGTCAAATTTGTAAAATTTGGAAAAAGTATGAAGCGAAGACCAAGTTGCAGCCTTGCAAATCTGTTCAACAGAGGCCTCATTCTTGAAGGCCCAAGTGGAAGCCACAGCTCTAGTAGAATGAGCTGTAATTCTTTCAGGAGGCTGCTGTCCAGCAGTCTCATAAGCTAAACGAATTATGCTACGAAGCCAAAAAGAAAGAGAGGTAGTGGAAGCTTTTTGACCTCTCCTCTGCCCAGAGTAAATGACAAACAGAGAAGACGTTTGTCGAAATTCCTTAGTTGCCTGTAAGTAAAATTTTAGAGCACGGACTACATCCAGGTTGTGCAGTAGACGTTCCTTCTTTGAAGAAGGATTTGGGCATAAAGAAGGAACAACAATCTCTTGATTGATATTCCTGTTAGTAACTACCTTAGGTAAGAACCCAGGTTTAGTACGCAGGACTACCTTATCCGAATGAAAAATCAAATAAGGAGAATCACAATGTAAGGCTGATAATTCAGAGACTCTTCGAGCCGAGGAAATAGCCATTAAAAATAGAACTTTCCAAGATAACAACCTTATATCAATGGAATGAAGGGGTTCAAACGGAACGCCCTGTAAAACATTAAGAACAAGGTTTAAACTCCATGGTGGAGCAACAGTTTTAAACACAGGCTTAATCCTGGCCAAAGCCTGACAAAAAGCCTGGACGTCAGGAACTTCTGACAGACGTTTGTGTAACAGAATGGACAGAGCTGAGATCTGTCCCTTTAATGAACTAGCAGATAAACCCTTTTCTAAACCTTCTTGTAGAAAAGACAATATCCTAGGAATCCTAACCTTACTCCAAGAGTAACCCTTTGATTCACACCAATATAGGTATTTACGCCATATCTTATGGTAAATCTTTCTGGTAACAGGTTTCCTAGCCTGTATTAAGGTATCAATAACTGACTCAGAAAACCCACGTCTTGATAAAATCAAGCGTTCAATTTCCAAGCAGTCAGCTTCAGAGAAGTTAGATTTTGATGTTTGAAGGGACCCTGTATCAGAAGGTCCTGTTTCAGAGGTAGAGACCAAGGTGGACAGGATGACATGTCCACCAGGTCTGCATACCAAGTCCTGCGTGGCCACGCAGGTGCTATTAGAATCACTGATGCTCTCTCTTGTTTGATTCTGGCAATCAATCGAGGAAGCAACGGGAAGGGTGGAAACACGTAAGCCATCCTGAAGTCCCAAGGTGCTGTCAGAGCATCTATCAGGACTGCTCCTGGATCCCTGGATCTGGACCCGTAACGAGGAAGCTTGGCGTTCTGTCGAGACGCCATGAGATCTATCTCTGGTTTGCCCCAACGTCGAAGTATTTGGGCAAAGACCTCCGGATGAAGTTCCCACTCCCCCGGATGAAAAGTCTGACGACTTAAGAAATCCGCCTCCCAGTTCTCCACTCCCGGGATGTGGATTGCTGACAGGTGGCAAGAGTGAGACTCTGCCCAGCGAATTATCTTTGATACTTCCATCATAGCTAGGGAGCTTCTTGTCCCTCCCTGATGGTTGATGTAAGCTACAGTCGTGATGTTGTCCGACTGAAACCTGATGAACCCCCGAGTTGTCAACTGGGGCCAAGCCAGGAGGGCATTGAGAACTGCTCTCAATTCCAGAATGTTTATTGGCAGGAGACTCTCCTCCTGACTCCATTGTCCCTGAGCCTTCAGAGAATTCCAGACGGCACCCCAACCTAGAAGGCTGGCGTCTGTTGTTACAATTGTCCAGTCTGGTCTGCTGAAAGGCATCCCCCTGGACAGATGTGGCCGAGAAAGCCACCATAGAAGAGAATTTCTGGTCTCTTGATCCAGATTCAGAGAAGGGGATAAGTCTGAGTAATCCCCATTCCACTGACTTAGCATGCACAGTTGCAGTGGTCTGAGGTGTAAGCGTGCAAAGGGTACTATGTCCATTGCCGCTACCATTAAGCCGATTACCTCCATGCATTGAGCCACTGACGGGTGTTGAATGGAATGAAGGGTGCGGCAAGCACTTTGAAGTCTTGTTAGCCTGTCCTCTGTCAGGTAAATCTTCATTTTTACAGAATCTATAAGAGTCCCCAGGAAGGGAACTCTTGTGAGTGGAACGAGTGAACTTTTCTTTTCGTTCACCTTCCATCCATGTGACCTTAGAAATGCCAGCACTAACTCTGTATGAGACTTGGCAGTTTGAAAGCTTGAAGCTTGTATCAGAATGTCGTCTAGGTATGGAGCTACCGAGATTCCCCGCGGTCTTAGTACCGCCAGAAGAGCACCCAGAACCTTTGTGAAGATTCTTGGAGCTGTAGCCAATCCGAATGGAAGAGCCACAAACTGGTAATGCCTGTCTAGGAAGGCAAACCTTAGGTACCGATAATGATCTTTGTGAATCGGTATGTGAAGGTAAGCATCTTTTAAATCTACAGTGGTCATGTACTGACCCTCTTGGATCATAGGTAAAATTGTCCGAATAGTCTCCATTTTGAACGATGGAACTCTTAGGAATTTGTTTAGGATCTTTAAGTCCAGGATTGGTCTGAAAGTTCCCTCTTTTTTGGGAACCACAAACAGATTTGAGTAAAACCCCTGTCCCTGTTCCGATCGTGGAACTGGATGGATTACTCCCATTAACAAGAGCTCTTGTACGCAGCGTAGAAACGCCTCTTTCTTTGTCTGGATTGTTGACAATCTTGACAGATGAAATCTCTCTCTTGGAGGAGAGTATTTGAAGTCCAGAAGGTATCCCTGAGATATTATCTCTAGCGCCCAGGGATCCTGAACATCTCTTGCCCAAGCCTGGGCGAAGAGAGAAAGTCTGCCCCCCACTAGATCCGATCCCGGATCGGGGGCCCTCAATTCATGCTGTTTTAGGGGCAGCAGCAGGTTTCCTAGTCTGCTTGCCCTTGTTCCAGGACTGGTTAGGTTTCCAGCCTTGTCTGTAGCGAGCAACAGCTCCTTCCTGTTTTGGTGCAGAGGAAGTTGATGCTGCTCCTGCTTTGAAATTACGAAAGGAACGAAAATTAGACTGTCTAGTCTTGGCTTTGTCCTGAGGCAGGGCATGGCCTTTACCTCCTGTAATGTCAGCGATAATTTCTTTCAACCCGGGCCCGAATAAGGTCTGCCCTTTGAAAGGTATATTAAGCAATTTAGACTTAGAAGTAACATCAGCTGACCAGGATTTTAGCCACAGCGCCCTGCGTGCCTGAATGGCGAATCCTGAATTCTTCGCCGTAAGTTTAGTAAGATGTACTACGGCCTCCGAAATGAATGAATTAGCTAGTTTAAAGACTCTAAGCCTGTCCGTAATGTCGTCCAGAGTAGCTGAACCACTGTTCTCTTCCAGAGACTCAATCCAGAATGCCGCTGCAGCCGTAATCGGCGCAATGCATGCAAGGGGTTGCAATATAAAACCTTGTTGAACAAACATTTTCTTAAGGTAACCCTCTAACTTTTTATCCATTGGATCTGAAAAGGCACAGCTATCCTCCACCGGGATAGTGGTACGCTTAGCTAAGGTAGAAACTGCTCCCTCCACCTTAGGGACCGTTTGCCATAAGTCTCTTGTGGTGGCGTCTATTGGAAACATTTTTCTAAATATCGGAGGGGGTGAGAATGGCACAACGGGTCTATCCCACTCCTTAGTAACAATTTCAGTAAGTCTCTTAGGTATAGGAAAAACCTCAGTACTCGTCGGTACCGCAAAATATTTATCCAACCTACACATTTTCTCTGGTATTGCAACTGTGTTACAATCATTCAGAGCCGCTAACACCTCCCCTAGTAATACACAGAGGTTTTCCAGTTTAAATTTAAAATATCTGAATCCAGTCTGTTTGGATCAGAACCGTCACCCACAGAATGAAGTTCTCCGTCCTCATGTTCTGCCACCTGTGACGCAGTGTCTGACATGGCCCTAATATTATCAGCGCACTCTGTTCTCACCCCAGAGTGATCACGCTTACCTCTTAGTTCTGGTAATTTAGCCAAAACCTCAGTCATAACAGTAGCCATATCTTGTAATGTGATTTGTAATGGCCGCCCAGATGTACTCGGCGCTACAATATCACGCACCTCCCTCTGAGCGGGAGATGTAGGTACTGACACGTGAGGCGAGTTAGTCGGCATAACTCTCCCCTCGTTGTTTGGTGAAATTTGTTCAATTTGTACAGATTGACTTTTATTTAAAGTAGCATCAATACAGTTAGTACATAAATTTCTATTGGGCTCCACTTTGGCATTGCAACAAATGACACAGGTATCATCCTCTGAATCAGACATGTTTAACACACTAGCAAATAAACTTGCAACTTGGAAATACAATTCAATTAGAATAATATTAAAACGTACTGTGCCTTTAAGAAGCACAGAAGATCTATGACAGTTGAAAATTAATAAATTGAAACAGTTATAGCCTCAATCCTTGTAAACAACACAACTTTAGCAAAGGTTTAATCCCATTAGCAAAGATAACAAATTCTGAAAGCAGGAAACAAATTACAGAATAAACGTTTTTTATCTCAGTCAAACTATAATTCTCACAGCTCTGCTGAGAGAAATTACCTCCCTCAAAATAAGTTTTGAAGACCCCTGAGCTCTGTAGAGATGAACCGGATCATGCAGGGAATACAATGAGTTGCTGACTGAAATATTTGATGCGTAGTGAAAGCGCCAAAAAACGGCCCCTCCCCCTCACACACAGCAGTGAGGGAGAACAGAAACTGTCAGAAAACAGATTGCCAAGTGGGAAAAATAGTGCCCAAACATTTATTCACTCAGTACCTCAGTAAATGAAAACGATTTTACATTCCAGCAAAAACGTTAAACATAATCTCTAGTTATTAAACAGCTTTATGTATTTTTTATCAGTGTAATTCTAGTGAAGTACCATTCCCCAGAATACTGAAGTGTAAAGTATACATACATGACATTATATCGGTATGGCAGGATTTTCTCATCAATTCCATTGTCAGAAAATAAAAACTGCTACATACCTCTATGCAGATTCATCTGCCCGCTGTCCCCTGATCTGAAGTTTACCTCTCCTCAGATGGCCGAGAAACAGCAATATGATCTTAACTACTCCGGCTAAAATCATAACAAAAACTCTGGTAGATTCTTCTTCAAACTCTGCCAGAGAGATAATAACACACTCCGGTGCTATTTTAAAATAACAAACTTTTGATTGAAGATATAAAACTAAGTATAATCACCATAGTCCTCTCACACATCCTATCTAGTCGTTGGGTGCAAGAGAATGACTGGGAGTGACGTAGAGGGGAGGAGCTATATGCAGCTCTGCTGGGTGAATCCTCTTGCACTTCCTGTTGGGGAGGAGTAATATCCCAGAAGTAATGATGACCCGTGGACTGATCACACTTAACAGAAGAAAAGGCACTTACCTGCATTCTAGCCGTCCGGCAGTCAGACGACTCACAAAGTTTGAGAGGATGCCGCTCCTCACAGAGACCTGTGTAAAAAGAAAGACAGAGTAAGCTTACTCAGGCTTTCTATACCAGGGCAGCAACATGTTAGGAAAACGCAACAAAGCCCACTTTACAAGTTCCTAACTGCTTTAAAGCTACCACAGCCCTGCTGAAGAGACTAACGTGGAGTACAGCTAGACCCAAATTGTGATGGAAGGCCAGAGCAATCTTGCCCAGACTTTAAAATAATTTTTTTTGATAGAATAATCATAATCAGGACACCTAATTACTTCACCTCTTCCTTGCACTACAGGCAAAGAGAATGACTAGGGGTTGTGGGAAGGGGAGTGATACTAAACAGCTTTGCTGTGGTGCTCTTTGTCTCCTCCTGCTGGCCAGGAGTGATATTCTCAAAAGTAAGTGATGATGATCCGTGGACTCACCGTGTCATTAGAAAGAAATGTATAATAAAAATTGACAGAGATAAAAAAGAAAATAGTCTCATGTTCTAATTCACGTTATATTTTTCTCAATAATTTGACAAAAAAATGAACAACAAAATTAAGTCACTCAGACACATTACATATATTTGTTTTGTTTTTTTAAAAAACATTATTTAAAAAATAAAAGCCAAATATAAGTTGCCAATAACGTGTGTTCAAAAGTAATGTTCACATTTATTCTTTGCATCTCAGTTCTTTGGAAGGGTTCGAGAAGGGTGTGGCAACAAGTGCAAACCTGAAACCCTTTTAACATAGTCCTGTATTATATACCTGATGGTTTCTTCAAAATAAGTTATTGTGCAAATGGAATCCCAAAATTCTCCAGGAACGCAATTAAGATTACTGCTGGCTACATCAACCTCAACAAGGTAACTTGCTCATTGCTGCAGAATTGAAAATCCATGGTGTAATTGTTTACTTTGATGGAAAATGTTTATTTATATATATATATATATATATATATATATATATATATATATATATATATATATATATATATTATATATATATATATATATATATATATATATATATACACACATACATACATAAAGGGGGGGTCTATATATTATATCAACAAATAAATCTATACAAATGAGAAATGTATTTTACAACTGAGAATCTCAGCAAACGCATGTATATTACAATACTCACAAACAAATCAAAGAACTCTACACTGAAATGTACAATGCATTTTAAGCAGTGAATTGCTAAGAAATATGTTTTAAATATGGTCCTGAATGTTAATACTCAAAAGCAATGAATGGTTTCCCCTTTCAAGCAGCAGAATGTCATACAAATCAACTTTAGAATTCCTAATAAAGTTAATTTATCTTTTAATATAATGATTTCACTAGAAAGTGTCCATGTTTGTATAAAAATAACAAAGCTGTCCAAGGTTTACTCTGTATTATTTTTTGACCTGATTCCAAAGCAGTTTTTTTCCTGTCATTGCCCTTGTGAAACGCAGAACTGTGCTACGGGTGGCATATAGTTATAATGTTGTCATTGGCATATACACCCACAAAGGCCACAGATGTGAAAACCTGTTATTCCAGTTATGGCTTTTTCTTCCCAGGTAATTAAAGGATGGAAATGCAATCTGTTTGCAGATATTAATACATATATAGGCACCATCCATACATATATGTAGCAGAACTTCTCAAATTCCTTCACATAAAAATGATAATAAAATAGATTTGTGCTACTGTATGAATACAGTAAACTTTGTTTTTACAAAGAGTACATGTGTAAGGAAAACGAGTGTATACATTTTTACCATTAACGCTCACCCTGCTTTGACAGAGTGAATTAACAGAGGTGAATTCTCAAGCCTGCAACATTCCAAAACTACAAGAGGTACAAGAACGAATTGCAGAAAATTCCAGTATCTGATTACCGTCTTTAAAACTAACATTTCCACTTAGGAATTCTGGAGCGCTGTTTATGGGATTGTGCTGGCTCCTTCACTCATGATTTCACATAAAATGTATTGCCAATGCAATATGTAGTCATCATTTGTTTGATATCCATGTGCGTAAAGCTCTCAAGGCGATAGTGGCGAAATAAGAATTTCCCTGAAGTAAATTAATGTTGCATGGTCTTTCCTTAATCATTGCAATGAGAAGGGTCTTATAGCACATTCAAACAGTCCCTCCGGTACTGAAGAGATTGTTAAACCAAAGGAAGGCATTGTAAGAAAGTAACATGGCTTTTCCTCTACAGTTGACCTGTAAAAATGGTTCTCTCAGCTGGGTTTAGTGGGAACCTTGATTCTAACAGTTTGGGGCCTGACTTGCAGCTTTGCCTGCTGATTCTGTGCCTCTGTAGTACCCAGTGGCGGGGCTGTACTTTGAGAAGTAGGGGTCTGAATTTGCTGTGAAGCTGCTACCATCTGTTGCTGCTGGAGGAATTTCTGTTGGACCACTTGTGCTGCTGCAGAATTAGCCGATATCATCTGGACCTGATGCTGACCTGTAGCTGTTGCCTGGGTCAAAGTCACAGTCTGTGGCTGAACCTGAGACAGAAAAATGCATATTAAGGGGACTTTAAAAACTTTAAGATGGTAATACAAAATGATAAAATAAATTACTTTAAAAAATATACCTGTTATTCTCAAACGAATCTTTTATTTGAATGCATCATTCTATCTAACATTTTTTTAGTGTTTACTGTCCCTTTAAAGATTTCTAGATTATTACAGGCACCAGGTCAGAGCTATTGTATTAAGAATTATATGTAAGCTATTCAGCTTTGCGATTTCCATGAGTTCCATAAGTAGGTGAAAAACAAATCAAATGCCAGTAAATACATACATTTTTCCATTCACATTTATATTTATATACCATTCATATTAGAGGGGAAAAAAATCACCTATTGTATTGCTCTCTATCCTTTTTGATTATTTTCTGATATGGTGGTACTTTTTATCCTCTAGGACAACCTCCACTTATCTGACATTTAAATTAGTTTCCCATGACAGAGACAAATTATATTATATACGATTTTGTTTTTGTATGAGAACATACAGGTTAAAACCCCCCCATAATTTATGTAAGAATTTACCTGATAAATTCATTTCTTTCATATTGGCAAGAGTCCATGAGCTAGTGACGTATGGGATATACAATCCCTTAGGAGGGGCAAAGTTACCCAAACCTCAAAATGCCTATAAATACACCCCTCACCAACGAACAGCCAAGAAGTGTGGTGATAAAGAAAGGAGTAAAAAGCATCAACAAAGGAATTTGGAAATAATTGTGCTTTATACAAAAAAATCATAACCACCATAAAAAGGGTGGGCTTCATGGACTCTTGCCAATATGAAAGAAATAAATTTATCAGGTAAATTCTTACATAAATTATGTTTTCTTTCATGTAATTGGCAAGAGTCCATGAGCTAGTGACGTATGGCATATCAATACCCAAGATGTGGAACTCCACAGAAGAGTCACTAGAGAGGGAGGGATAAAAATAAACAACAGCCATTTTCCACTGAAAAAAATAATCCACAACCCAAAATATAAATTATTCTCATAATGAAAAGAAAAACTTAAAACATCAGCAGAAGAATCAAACTGAAACAGCTGCCTAAAGAACTTTTCTACCAAAAACTGCTTCTGAAGAAGCAAATACATCAAAACGGTAGAATTTAGTAAATGTATGCAAAGAGGACCAAGTTGCTGCTTTGCAAATCTGATCAACTGAAGCTTCATTCTTAAAAGCCCACAAAGTGGAGACTGATCTAGTAGAATGAGCTGTAATTCTCTGAGGCGGGGCCTGACCCAACTCCAAATAAGCTTGAAGAATCAAAAGCTTTAACCAAGAAGCCAAGGAAATAGAGGCCTTCTGACCTTTCCTAGGACCAGAAAATATAACAAATAGACGAGAAGTCTTCCTGAAATCTTTAGTAGCTTCAACATAATATTTCAAAGCTCTCACCACATCCAAAGAATGTAAGGATCTTTCCAAAGAATTCTTAGGATTAGGACACAAGGAAGGGACAACAATTTCTCTACTAATGTTGTAAGAATTCACAACCTTAGGTAAAAATTTAAATGAAGTCCGCAAAACCGCCTTATCCTTATGAAAAATCAGAAAAGGAGATTCACAAGAAAGAGCAGATAGCTCAGAAACTCTTCTAGCAGAAGAGATGACCAAAAGGAACAACACTTTCCAAGAAAGCAGTTTAATGTCTAAAGAGTGCTTAGGCTCAAATGGAGGAGCCTGTAACGCCTTCAAAACCAAATTAAAACTCCAAGGAGGAGAAATTGATTTAATGACAGGCTTAATACGAACTAAAGCCTGTACAAAAACATAATTTATGTAAGAACTTACCTGATAAATTCATTTCTTTCATATTAGCAAGAGTCCATGAGCTAGTGACGTATGGGATATACATTCCTACCAGGAGGGGCAAAGTTTCCCAAACCTTAAAATGCCTATAAATACACCCCTCACCACACCCACAATTCAGTTTAACGAATAGCCAAGAAGTGGGGTGATAAGAAAAAAGTGCGAAAGCATATAAAATAAGGAATTGGAATAATTGTGCTTTATACAAAAAAATCTAAACCACCACAAAAAAGGGCGGGCCTCATGGACTCTTGCTAATATGAAAGAAATGAATTTATCAGGTAAGTTCTTACATAAATTATGTTTTCTTTCAT
Organism: Bombina bombina; assembly: GCF_027579735.1. NCBI lineage: Eukaryota > Metazoa > Chordata > Amphibia > Anura > Bombinatoridae > Bombina > Bombina bombina. The sequence continues at coordinate 398,640,377 of NC_069500.1, read as the reverse complement.
GTAATTAGCAAGAGTCCATGAGCTAGTGACGTATGGGATAATGATTACCCAAGATGTGGATCTTTCCACACAAGAGTCACTAGAGAGGGAGGGATAAAATAAAGACAGCCAATTCCTGCTGAAAATAATCCACACCCAGAATAAAATTTTTAATGAAAAAACATAAGCAGAAGATTCAAACTGAAACCACTGCCTGAAGTACTTTTCTACCAAAAACTGCTTCAGAAGAAGAAAACACATCAAAATGGTAGAATTTAGTAAAAGTATGCAAAGAGGACCAAGTTGCTGTTTTGCAAATCTGATCAACCGAAGCTTCATTCTTAAACGCCCAGGAAGTAGAAACTAACCTAGTAGAATGAGCTGTAATCCTTTGAGGCGGAGTGTTACCCGACTCAACATAGGCATGATGAAATAAAGATTTCAACCAAGATGCCAAAGAAATGGCAGAAGCTTTCTGGTCTTTTCTAGAACCGGAAAAGATGACAAATAGACTAGAAGTCTTTCGGAAAGACTTAATAGCTTCAACATAATATTACAAAGCTCTAACAGCATCCAAAGAATGCAATGATTTCTCCTTAGAATTCATAGGATTAGGACATAATGAAGGAACCACAATTTCTCTACTAATGTTGTTAGAATTCACAACCTTAGGTAAAAAATTCAAAAGAAGTAAGCAGCACCGCCTTATCCTGATGCAAAATCAGAAAAGGAGACTCACAAAAAAGAGTAGATAATTCAGAGACTCTACTGGCAGAAGAGATGGCCAAAAGAAACAAAACTTTCCAAGAAAGTAATATAATGACCAAAGAATGCATGGGTTCAAAAGGAGGAGCTTGAAGAGCCCCCAGAACCAAATTCAAACTCCAAGGAGGAGAAATTGACTTAATGACAGGTTTTATACGAACCAAAGCTTGTACAAAACAATGAATATCAGGAAGATTAGCAATCCTTCTGTGAAAAAGAACAGAAAGAGCAGAGATTTGTCTTTCAAGAAACTTGCGGACAAACCTTTATCTAAACCATCCTGAAGAAATATAAGTCTTCCAGACTCTATAATATATCTCTCTAGATACAGATTTACGAGCCTGTCACATAGTATCAATCACAGAGTCAGAGAAACCTCTTTGACCAAGAATCAAGCGTTCAAACTACACACCTTAAAATTAAGGTTTTGAGATCCTGATGGAAAAAAGAACCTTGAGACAGAAAGACTGGTCTTAACGGAAGAGTCCACAGCTGGCAAGAGGCCATCCGGACAAGATCCGCATACCAAAACCTGTGAGGCCATGCTGGAGCTACCAGCAGGACAAACGAGCATTCCTTTAGAATATTGGAGAATACCCTTGGAAGAAGAACTAGAGGCGGAAAGATATAGGCAGGATGACACTTGTAAGGAAGAGATAATGCATCCACTGCCTCCGCCCGAGGATCCCTGGATCCGAACAGATACCAGGGAAGTTTCTTGTTTAGATGAGAAGCCATCAGATCTATTTCTGGGAGTTCCCACATTTGAACAATCTGAGGAAATACCTCTGGGTGAAGACCATTCGCCCAGGTGCAACGTTTGGCGACTGAGATAATCCGCTTTCCAATTGTCCATACCTGGGATATGAACCGCAGAGATTAGACAGGAGCTGGATTCCGCCCAAACCAAAATTCGAGATACTTCTCCTTGATGATTGATGTATGCCACAGTTGTGACATTGTCTATCTGAAAACAAATGAACAACTCTCTCTTCAGAAGAGGCCAAGACTGAAGAGCTCTGAAATTGCACGGAGTTCCAAAATATTGATCGGAAATCTCACCTCCTGAGATTCCCAAACCCCTTGTGCCGTCAGATACCCCCACACAGCTCCCCAACCTGTAAGACTTGCATCTGTTGAGATTATAGTCCAGGTCGGAAGAACAAAGAAGCCCCCTGAACTAAACGATGGTGATCTGTCCACCATGTCAGAGAGTGTCGTATAATCGGTTTAAAGATATTAATTGAGATATCTTTGAGTAATCCCTGCACCATTGGTTCAGCATACAGAGCTGAAGAGGTTGCATGTGAAAACGAGCAAAGGAGATTGCATCTGATGCGGCAGTCCTAAGACCTAAAATTTCCATGCATAAGGCTACCAAAGGGAATGATTGTGACTGAAGGTTTTGACAAGCTGAAATCAATGTTAAACTTCTCTTGTCTGACAAGGGCAGAGTCATAGACACTTAATCTATTCTAGAAACCTAAAAAGGTTACCCTTGTCTGAGGAATCAATGAACTGATTGGTAAATTGATCCTCCAACCATGAACTTGAAGAAACAACACAAGTCGATTCGTATGAGATTCTTCGAAAATGAGAAGACTGAGCAAGTACCCAGATACAGGGAGTGCAGAATTATTAGGCAAATTAGTATTTTGACCACATCATCCTCTTTATGCATGTTGTCTTACTCCAAGCTGTATAGGCACGAAAGCCTACTACCAATTAAGCATATTAGGTGATGTGCATCTCTGTAATGAGAAGGGGTGTGGTCTAATGACATCAACACCCTATATCAGGTGTGCATAATTATTAGGCAACTTCCTTTCCTTTGGCAAAATGGGTCAAAAGAAGGACTTGACAGGCTCAGAAAAGTCAAAAATAGTGAGATATCTTGCAGAGGGATGCAGCACTCTTAAAATTGCAAAGCTTCTGAAGCGTGATCATCGAACAATCAAGCGTTTCATTCAAAATAGTCAACAGGGTCGCAAGAAGCGTGTGGAAAAACCAAGGCGCAATATAACTGCCCATGAACTGAGAAAAGTCAAGCGTGCAGCTGCCAAGATGCCACTTGCCACCAGATTGGCCATATTTCAGAGCTGCAACATCACTGGAGTGCCCAAAAGCACAAGGTGTGCAATACTCAGAGACATGGCCAAGGTAAGAAAGGCTGAAAGACGACCACCACTGAACAAGACACACAAGCTGAAACGTCAAGACTGGGCCAAGAAATATCTCAAGACTGATTTTTCTAAGGTTTTATGGACTGATGAAATGAGAGTGAGTCTTGATGGGCCAGATGGATGGGCCCGTGGCTGGATTGGTAAAGGGCAGAGAGCTCCAGTCCGACTCAGACGCCAGCAAGGTGGAGGTGGAGTACTGGTTTGGGCTGGTATCATCAAAGATGAGCTTGTGGGGCCTTTTCGGGTTGAGGATGGAGTCAAGCTCAACTCCCAGTCCTACTGCCAGTTTCTGGAAGACACCTTCTTCAAGCAGTGGTACAGGAAGAAGTCTGCATCCTTCAAGAAAAACATGATTTTCATGCAGGACAATGCTCCATCACACGCGTCCAAGTACTCCACAGCGTGGCTGGCAAGAAAGGGTATAAAAGAAGAAAATCTAATGGCATGGCCTCCTTGTTCACCTGATCTGAACCCCATTGAGAACCTGTGGTCCATCATCAAATGTGAGATTTACAAGGAGGGAAAACAGTACACCTCTCTGAACAGTGTCTGGGAGGCTGTGGTTGCTGCTGCACGCAATGTTGATGGTGAACAGATCAAAACACTGACAGAATCCATGGATGGCAGGCTTTTGAGTGTCCTTGCAAAGAAAGGTGGCTATATTGGTCACTGATTTGTTTTTGTTTTGTTTTTGAATGTCAGAAATGTATATTTGTGAATGTTGATATGTTATATTGGTTTCACTGGTAAAAATAAATAATTGAAATGGGTATATATTTGTTTTTTGTTAAGTTGCCTAATAATTATGCACAGTAATAGTCACCTGCAAACACAGATATCCCCCTAAAATAGCTAAAACTAAAAACAAACTAAAAACTACTTCCAAAAATATTCAGCTTTGATATTAATGAGTTTTTTGGGTTCATTGAGAACATGGTTGTTGTTCAATAATAAAATTAATCCTCAAAAATACAACTTGCCTAATAATTCTGCACTCCCTGTATAGTCCAATAAGGAAATACCAAAACCCTGTTCTCTGATTACAGAAAGAAGGGCACCGAGAACCTTTGAAAAAAATTCTTGGAACTGAGGCTAGGCCAAACGGTAGAGCCACAAAACTGGTAATGCTTGTCTAAAAAGAGAATCTCAGACACTAAAAGTGATCTGGATGAATCGGAATATGCAGATACACATCCTGTAAATCTATTGTAGACATATAATGCCCTTGCTAAACAAAAGGCAGGACAGTCCTACAGAAACTGAATGTTGGTATCCTTACATAACGATTCAATATTGATAGATCCGGAACTGGTCTGAAGGAATTGACCTTCTTTGGTACAATGAAGAGATAAAATAAAACCCCAGCCCCTGTTCCAGAACTGGAACTGGCATAATTACTCCAGCCAACTCTAGATCTGAAACACATTTCAGAAATGCTGAGCCTTTGCTGTGTTAACTGGGACACGGGAAAGAAAAAAAAAATCTCTTAGCAGGAGGCCTTAACTGAAGCCAATTCTGTACCTTTCTGAAACAATGTTCTGAAACCAGAAATTGAGAACGGAATTGATCAAAATTTCTTTGAAGAAAACGTAATCTGCCCCATACCAGCTGAGCTGGAATAAGGTCCGCACCTTCATGGGTACTTAGGAGCTGGCTATAGGTTTTCTATAAGGCTTGGATATATTCCAAACTGGAAATAGTTTCCAAACTGATACCGCTCCTGAGGATGAAGGATCAGGCTTTTGTTCCTTATTGTGAGGAAAGGAACGAAAATGATTATTAGACCTAAATTTACCTTAGATTTTTTATCCTTTGGTAAAAAAGTTCCCTTCCTTCCAGAAACAGTTGAAATAATAATTTATTACCCTGGAAAGAAAAGGAAAGCAAAGTTGACTTAGAAGACATATCAGCATTCCAAGTTTAATCCATAAAGCTTTTCTAGCTAAAATAGCTAGAGACATATACCTGACATCAACTCTAATGATATCAAAAGATGGTATCACCAATAAAATTATTAGCATGTTATAGAATAATAATAATGCTATAAAATTATGATCTGTTACTTGTTGCGCTAAAGCTTCTAACCAAAAAGTTGAAGCTGCAGCAACATCCGCTAAAAATATAGCAGGTCTAAGAAGATTACCTGAACATAAGTAAGCTTTTCTTAGAAAGGATTCAATTTTCCTATCTAAAGGATCCTTAAATGAATTACTATCTGCCGTAGGAATAGTAGCACATTTAGCAGGAGTAGAGACAGCCCCATAACCTTAGGGATTTTGTCCCAAAAAACCTCTAATCTGTCAGATGGCACAGGATATAATTGCTTAAACGTTTAGAAGGAGTAAAAGAATTACCCAAATTATTCCATTCCCTGGAAATTACTTCAGAAATAGCATCAGGGAGATTAAACACTTCTGGAATAACTACAGGAGATTTAAAAACCTTATTTAAACGTTTAGATTTAGTATCAAGAGGACCAGAATCCTCTATTTCTAATGCAATTAATACTTCTTTAAATAAAGAACGAATAAATTCCATCTTGAACAAATACAAAGATTTATCAGCATCAACCTCTGAGACAGAAACCTCTGAACCAGAAGAACCATTATCAGTATCAGAATGATGATGTTCATTTAAAAATTCATCTGAAAAAAAGAGAAGTTTTAAAATACTTTTATGTAAACTAGAAGGAGAAATAACAGACATAGCCTTCTTAATGGATTTAAAAAATAAAATCTCTTATGTTTATCAGGAACACTCTGAAAATTAGATGTTGACGGAACAGCAACAGGTAATGTAACAGTACTAAAGGAAATTTTATCTGCATTAATAAGTTTGTCATGACATGCAATACAAACAACAGCTGGAGAAACAGATACCAAAAATTATAGCAGATACACTTAGCTTGGTAGCTCCAGCACTAGACAGCGATTTTCCTGTAGTATCTTCTGACTCGTGAGACATCTTGCAATATGTAAGAGAAAAAACAACATATAAAGCAAAATTGATCAAATTCCTTAAATGACAGTTTCAGGAATGGGAAAAAAATGCCAAAGAACAAGCTTCTAGCAACCAGAAGCAATGAAAAAAAAAAGACTTAAATAATGTGGAGACAAAAGCGACGCCCTTATTTTTTAGCGCCAAATAAGACGCCCACATTATTTGGCGCCTAAATGCTTTTGGCGCCAAAAATGACGCCACATCCGGAACGCCGACATTTTTGGCGCAAAATAACGTCAAAAAATGACGCAACTTCCGGCGACACGTATGACGCCGGAAACGGAAAAGAATTTTTGCGCCAAAAAAGTCTGCGCCAAGAATGACGCAATAAAAGCATTTTCAGCCCCCGCGAGCCTAACAGCCCACAGGAAAAAAAGAGTCAAATTTTTGAAGGTAAGAAAAAATGATTAATTCAAATGCATTATCCCAAATATGAAACTGACTGTCTGAAAAATAAGGAAAGTTGAACATTCTGAGTCAAGGCAAATAAATGTTTGAATACATATATTTAGAACTTTATAAACAAAGTGCCCAACCATAGCTTAGAGTGTCACAGAAAATAAGATTTACTTACCCCAGGACACTCATCTACATGTTTGTAGAAAGCCAAACCAGTACTGAAACGAGAATCAGCAGAGGTAATGGTATATATAAGAGTATATCGTCGATCTGAAAAGGGAGGTAAGAGATGAATCTCTACGACCGATAACAGAGAACCTATGAAATAGACCCCGTAGGAGATCACTGCATTCAAATAGGCAATACTCTCCTCACATCCCTCTGACATTCACTGCACGCTGAGAGGAAAACCGGGCTCCAACTTGCTGCGGAGCGCATATCAACGTAGAATCTAGCACAAACTTACTTCACCACCTCCATCGGAGGCAAAGTTTGTAAAACTGAATTGTGGGTGTGGTGAGGGGTGTATTTATAGGCATTTTAAGGTTTGGGAAACTTTGCCCCTCCTGGTAGGAATGTATATCCCATACGTCACTAGCTCATGGACTCTTGCTAATTACATGAAAGAAACAATGAATATCAGGAAGTTTAGCAATCTTTCTGTGAAATAAAACAGAAAGAGCAGAGATTTGTCCCTTCAAGGAACTTGCAGACAAACCCCTATCCAAACCATCCTGAAGAAATTGTAAAATTCTAGGAATTCTAAAAGAATGCCAAGAGAATTTATGAGAAGAACACCATGAAATGTAAGTCTTCCAAACTCGATAATAAATCTTTCTAGAGACAGATTTATGAGCTTGTAACATAGTATTAATCACTGAGTCAGAGAAACCTCTATGACTTAGTACTAAGCGTTCAATTTCCATACCTTCAAATTTGATGATTTGAGATCCTGATGGAAAAACGGACCTTGAGACAGTAGGAAGTGGCCAAGGTTGGCAACTGGACATCTGAACAAGATCCGCATACCAAAACCTGTGGGGCCATGCTGGAGCCACCAGCAACACAAACAATTGTTCCATGATGATTTTGGAGATCCCTCTTGGAAGAAGAACTAGAGGCGGGAAAATATAAGCAGGCTGATAACACCAAGGAAGTGTCAGCGCATCCACTGCTTCCGCCTGAAAATCCCTGGACCTGGACAGGTATCTGGGAAGTTTCTTGTTTAGATGAGAGGCCATCAGATCTATCTCTGGAAGACCCCACATCTGAACAATCTGAGAAAACACATCTGGATGGAGGGACCACTCCCAGAATGTAAAGTCTGACGGCTGAGATAATCTGCCTCCCAATTGTCTACACCTGGGATATGAATCGCAGAAATTAGACAGGAGCTGGATTCCGCCCAAGCAAGTATCCAAGATACTTCTTTCATAGCTTTGGGACTGAGTGTCCCACCCTAATGATTGACATATGCCACTGTTGTGATATTGTCTGTCTGAAAACAAATCAATGGTTCTCTCCTCTTCGACAGAGGCCAAAACTGAAGAGCTCTGAGAATTACACGGAGTTCTAAAATATTGATTGGTAATCTCGCCTCTTGAGATTTCCAAACCGATTGTGCTGTCAGAGATCCCCAGACAGCTCCCCCAACCTGAAAGACTTGCATCTGTTGAGATCACAGTCCAGGTTGGCCGAACAAAAGAGGCCCCTTGAACTAAACGCTGGTGATTTAACCACCACGTCAGAGAGTGTCGAACATTGGGATTTAAGGATATTAACTGCGATATCTTTGTATAATCCCGGCACCACTGATTCAGCATACAAAGCTGGAGAGGTCTCATGTGAAAATGAGCAAAGGGAATCGCGTCCGATGCTGCAGTCATGAGACCTAAAACTTTCATGCACATAGCTACCGAATGGAATGACTGAGACTGAAGGTGCCGACAGGCTGCAACCAATTTTAAACGTCTCTTGTCTGTTAGAGTCAGAGTCATGGACACTGAATCTATCTGGAAGCCTAAAAAGCTAACCCTTGTCTGAGGAATCAAGAAACTTTTTGGTAAATTGATCCTCCAACCATGTTTTCGAAGAAACAACACTAGTTGATTTGTGTGAGATTCTGCAGAACGTAAAGACTGATCTAGTACCAAGATATCGTCCTAATAAGGAAACACTGCAATACCCTGCTCTCTGATTACAGAGAGTAGGGCACCGAGAACCTTTGAAAAAATTCTTGGAGCTGTTGCTAGGCCAAATGGAAGAGCAACAAATTGGTAATGCTTGTCTAGAAAAGAGAATCTCAGGAACTGATAATGTTCTAGATGAATCAGAATATGAAGGTATGCATCCTGCAAGTCTATTGTGGACATATAATGTCCTTGCTGAACAAAAGGCAGAATAGTCCTTATAGTTACCATTTTGAAAGTTGGTACTCTTACATAACGATTCAAAATTTTCAGATCCAGAACTGGTCTGAATGAATTTTCCTTCTTTGGGACAATTAATAGATTTGAATAAAACCCCAGACCTTGTTCCTGAAAAGGAACTGGCATGATTACCCCTGAAACCTCCAGGTCTGAAACACACTTCAGGAAAGCCTGAACTTTTACTGGATTTACTGGGATGTGTGAGAGAAAAAATCTCACAGGAGGTCTTACTCTGAATCCTATTCGGTACCCCTGAGAGACAATGCTCGGAATCCATTGATTTTGGACAGAATTTATCCAAATATCCTTGAAAAACCTTAATCTGCCCCCTACCAGCTGAGCTGGAATGAGGGCCGCACCTTCATGCGGACTTAGGGGCTGACTTTGGTTTCTTAAAAGGCTTGGATTTATTCCAATTTGAGGAAGGCTTCCAATTGGAAACAGATCCCTTGGGGGAAGGATTAGGTTTTTGTTCATTATTTTGACGAAAGGATCAAAAACGATTAGAAGCCTTAGATTTACCTTTAGGTTTTTTATCCTGAAGCAAAAAAATCCCTTCCCCCCAGTAACAGTTGAAATAATAGAATTCAACTGAGAACCAAATAAATTATTACCTTGGAAAGAAAGAGATAGTAATCTAGACTTAGATGTCATATCAGCATTCCAAGATTTAAGCCACAAAGCTCTTCTAGCTAAAATAGCTAAAGACATGGATCTAACATCAATTTTGATAATATCAAAAAATAGCATCACAAATAAAATGATTAGCATGTTGCAGTAAGCGAACAATGCTAGATAAGTCAGAATCCAATTCTTGTTGCGCTAAATTCTCCAACCAAAAAGTTGATGCAGCTGCAACATCAGCCAAAGAAATTGCAGGCCTAAGAAGATGACCTGAATATAAATAGGCTTTCCTTAGATAAGATTCAAGTTTCCTATCTAAAGGATCTATAAAGGAAGTACTATCTTCCATAGCAATAGTGGTACGTTTAGCAAGAGTAGAAATAGCCCCATCAACTTTGGGGATCTTTTCCCAAAACTCTATTGAAATTGCTGGTAAAGGATACAATTTTTTAAACCTTAAAGAAGGATTAAAAGGAGTACCCGGCTTATTCCATTCCTTAGAAATCATATCAGAAATAGCATCAGGAATAGGATAAACCTCTGGAGTAACCACAGGAGGTTTAAAAACAGAATTTAAACGTTTACTAGTTTTAATATCAAGAGGACTAGCTTCCTCAATATCCAAAGTAATTAACACTTCTTTTAACAAAGAACGAATATACTCCATTTTAAATAAATAAGTAGATTTGTCAGTGTCAATATCTGAGGAAGGATCTTCTGAATCAGAAAGATCCTCATCAGAGGATAATTCAGTATGTTGTCGGTCATTTGAAATTTCATCAACTTTATGAGAAGTTTTAAAAGACCTTTTACGTTTATTAGAAGGCGGAAATGCAGACAAAGCCTTCTGAATAGAATCAGTAACAAATTCTTTAAAATTCATAGGTATATCATGTACATTAGAAGTTGAAGGAACTGCAACCGGCAATGTACTATTACCGAAGGACACATTATCTGCATGTAAAAGTTTATCATGACAACTAATACAAATGACATTTGGAGATATAATCTCCACAATTTTACAACAAATGCACTTAGCTTTGGTAGAACCGATGTCAGGCAGCAAAGTTCCAACAGATACTTCTGAGACAGGATCAGATTGAGACATCTTGCAAAACGTAAAAGAAAAAACAACATTTAAAGCAAAATTATCAATTTCCTTATATGACAGTTTCAGGAATGGGAAAAAATACAAATAGCATAACCCTCTGACATAGAAAAAGACAAGAGGCAAATAGCAATGGGGTAATAAATAATGAAAAAAAATTGGCGCCAAGTATGACGCACAACGTAACTGAAATTTTTTTGGCGCCAACCATATCCGGAAATGACACACTCGCGTCACTAACGACGCAACCCTGTGTGAAGAACTCGGCGTTAACTACGACGCCGGAAGTGACGAACTTGCATCAACAGACATGCCTTTCGCGCCAAAAACATAATTTATGCTTACCTAATAAATGTATTTCTCTTGTGATGTATCAAGTCCACGGATTCATCCTTACTTGTGGGATATTTTCCTCCCCTACAGGAAGTGGCAGAGAGAGCACCGACAGCAGAGCTGTCTATATAGCTCCCACCTTAGGTCCACCCCCAGTCATTCTACCAAAGGCTAGAAAGAAAAAGGAGAAACTATAGGGTGCAGTGGTGACTGAAAGTTTAAAAATAAAAATATATATGCCTGTCTTAATAAACAGGGCGGGCCGTGGACTCGATACATCACAAGAGATGAAAGAGGTAAGCATAAATTATGTTTTCTCTTGTAAGATGTATCGAGTCCGGATTCATCCTTACTTGTGGGATACCAATACCAAAGCTTTAGGACACGGATGAAGGGAGGGACAAGACAGGGACTTAAACGAAAGGCACCACTGCTTGTAGGACCTTTCTCCCAAAAATAGCCTCCAAAGAAGCAAAAGTATCAAATTTGGAAAAAGTATGAAGCGAAGACCAAGTCGCAGCATTACAAATCTGTTCAAAAGAAGCCTCATTTTTAAAAGCCATGTGGAAGCCACAGCTCAAGAAGAATGAGCAGTAATTATTTCAGGAGGCTGCTGTCCAGCAGTCTCATAGGCCAAACGGATGATGCTTTTCAGCCAAAAGGAAAGAGAGGTAGCCGTAGCCTTCTGACCTCTCCGCTTACCAGAATAAACAACAAACAATGAAGATGTTTGACGGAAATCTTTAGTTGCTTGTAAGTAGAACTTTAAAGCACAAACCACATCAAGATTGTGCAACAGACGTTCCTTCTTTGAAGAAGGATTAGGACACAGTGAAGGAACAACAATCTCTTGATTGATATTCCTGTTAGAACCAACCTTAGGGAGGAACCCAGGTTTGGTACGCAAAACCACCTTATCTGCATGGAAAATAAGATAAGGGGAATCACACTGTAAAGCATATAGCTCAGAAACTCTTTGAGACGAAGAGATAGCTACTAAAAACAAAACTTTCCAAGATACAAGTTTAATATCCAGGGAATGCATAGGTTCAAACGGAACCCCTTGAAGAACTTTAAGAACTAAATTTAGGCTCCATGGCGGAGCAACAGGATTAAATACAGGCTTGATTCTGACCAAAGCCTGACTAAATACTCGAACGTCTGGGACATCTGCAGACGTTTGTGTAGAAGAATAGACAAAGCAGATATTTGTCCTTATAAAGAACTAGCTGATAATCCCTTCTCCAAACCTTCTTGGAGAAAAGACAATATTCTAGGAATCCTAAACTTACTCCACGAGTAACCTTTGGATTCACACCAATAAAGATATTTGCGCCAAATCTTATGATAGATCGTCCTGGTGACAGGCTTTCTAGCCTGAATCAGGGTATCAATGACCGACTCAGAGAAACCACGCTTTGATAGAATCAGGCGTTCAATCTCCAAGCAGTCAGGTGCAGAGAAATTAGATTTGGATGCGTGAACAGACCTTGGATTAGAAGGTCCCGCCTCATTGGCAGAGATCATGGTAGAACCAAGGACATGTCCACTAGGTCTGCATACCAAGTCCTGTGTAGCCACGCAGGCGCTATCAGAATCACCGAAGCGCTCTCCTGCTTTATTCTGGCAACCAGACGTAGAAGGAGAGGAAATACATAGGCCAGATTGAAGGACCAAGGCACTGCAAGAGCATCTATCAGTACCGCCTTGGGATCCCAGGACCTGGACCCGTAACGAGGAAGTTTGGCATTCTGACGGAACGCCATCAGATCCAATTCTGGTGTGCCCCATAGCTGAATCAGCTGGGCAAATACCTCCGGATGGAGTTCCCACTCCCCCAGATGAAAAGTCTAACGACTTAGGAAATCCGCCTCCCAGTTCACTACTCCTGGGATGTGGATTGCTGAGAGATGGCAAGAGTGATCCTCTGCCCATCGGATTATTTTGGTTACCTCCATCATCACTAGAGAACTCCTTGTTCCTCCTTGACGATTGATATAAGCTACAGTCGTGATGTTGTCCGACTGAAACCTGATGAATTTGGCCGCAGCAAGCTGAGGCCATGCCTGAAGCGCATTGAATATCGCTCTCAGTTCTAGAATATTTAGCTCTGCTGTGGCGCCTACTTGCCCTTCAGAACAATTTGTGGGGAAAAAAACTTCTTTTACAGCCCTCAAACACGGCAGGAACCTCTGGAGAAACAGTTAGAAGTCTCAGAGGAAAAGAAACTGCACAACTGAGGCGCGAAAATAGACCCCTCCCACCTCACTCGAGTTTTGAGGTCTTACAGAAAAACACTAGAGTGTCTCTAAATTAACCATGTGGGTTAAAAACCCTAAAACAAGCCATAATGACCCCTTTAGTCCCTTCAAAAAAACGTTATAATTGCATCATTCACTGAATAAACAAAAAAGTTTTTTCCTTACAGTGTCACCAGTAACTAATGAGCCCTTCATGCAAGCTGAAATTCCTATCCAAGTGTCTGAATACAGCTTACCCCTTCCCTTATGGGGATATTGTCAGCCTTTTCTAGAATTAACACAGTCTGTCTAGAAAAACAGACTGAACATACCTTAATGCAGTTTAGCCTGCAAACTGTTCCCCCAACTGAAGTTTTCCTGTACTCTTCAGCCCTTGTGAGAACAGCAGTGGATCTTAGTTACAAAATGCTAAGATCATCATCCTCCTTGCAGAAATCTTCATCCCTTTTCTGCCAGAGAGTAAATAGTACACACCGGTACCATTTAAAATAACAAACTTTTGCTTGAGAAAATAAAAACCTAACATTTTTGTCACCACACTCCTCTTTGCCCTTCCTAGCAGTTAAGCAGGCAGAGAGAATGACTGGGGGGTGGAGCTAAGGGGGGAGCTATATAGGCAGCTCTGCTGTGGGTGCTCTCTCTGCCACTTCCTGTAGGGGAGGAGACTATCCCACAAGTAAGGATGAATCCGTGGACTCGATACATCTTACAATAGAAAAATTCTCGCACCAAGAATGACGCAATAAGGTGTAGCATTTGGCGCACCCGCAAGCCTAATCCAGCCCGCAATTTGAAACAAAAGTAGTCAATTGAAAAAAAGACTAAACCCCAGGTAAGAAAAATATTTCTTAATATTTACTTTCCCCAAATATGAAACTGACAATCTACAACAGGAAATACATGAACCTGTTTCATGGCAAACAGAAGTACAATACATATATTTATAACTTTATATTAATACATAAAGTGCCAAAGCATAGCTGAGGTGTCTTAAGTATTAAAAACGTACTTACCGAAAGACACCCATCCACATATAGCAGATAGCCAAACCAGTACTGAAACAGTTATCAGTAGAGGTAATGGTACATGAGAGTATATCATCAATCTGAAATGGGAGGTAGGAGATGAATCTCTAAGACCGATAACAGAGAACCTATGATATAGATCTCCAGTGAGGAAAACCATTGCATTCAATAGGTGATACTCCCTTCACATCCCTCTGACATTCGCTGTACTCAGAGAGGAATCGGGCTTCAAAATGCTGAGAAGCGCATGTCAACGTAGAAATCTTAGCACAAACTTACTTCACCACCTCCATAGGAGGCAAAGCTTGTAAAACTGAATTGTGGGTGTGGTGAGGGTTGTATTTATAGGCATTTTGAGGTTTGGGAAACTTTGCCCCTCCTGGTAGGATTGTATATCCCATACATCACTAGCTCATGGACTCTTGCCAATTACATGAAAGAAAGTTTATTAACCCTTTGAAATGTTCTAGATTTCTGCATTGATTAGTCATACAATGTGGTCTGAACTTAGAGTCACAGATGTGTAGACAAACATTTAGGGGGCGATTTATCAAGCTGAAGCAGACAGGGGCACACATACGTGCCCCTGTCCGCCACAGCTCGCCTCTGGCGGGCTGAATTCCCCTGGCGGAATAAAGCATTCCATACGAGCTCTATTTTGTGCTCGCGTGCTATCCCCCCCCCTGCCCGCTCAAAGCCAATCACACGTGGGCAGCAGCTGTGAATCTCCCTAGTCCGACTAGACTGCGGAGATTGAAATTTGCCACCTAAGAGGTGGCGAAAGGGTAGGGAAGCAGCAGTCTAATGACCGCTGCTTGTTAAATACTGAGTGCAGGTTCTCTTGGGAGAACCTGCAGTCGTAGGCAGGCGAAGCCTGCCGAAAGGGCATGATAAATCGTCCCCTTAGTATAGACTAAAACAACCTGACTAAACCACAGATGTATAGACTAAAACATTTAGTATAGACTAAAACAACCTGACTAAACTAATACACAAACAGTTGCATTTTTCCAATTTTAATAAAGACTGAGTCATGATTCATAGTGCAGACGGAAAGGAGGCCTTGTATATAGTAACTTGTAGATTCTCCTTAGCTGCATCAACTTACACCAAATGTTTCCTGAAACTGCTTATAAGAGTGAGGACCATTCCTCCCTACAAATGTGTTTCGGTTTATCAATATTTCTGGGTTGTCTTGACTGCACAGCCCTCTTCAGGTCATGCCACAAACTCAATTGGGTTATGGTCAGAACTCTGACTTGGCCATTACAAAACAGGAATGTTCTTTTTCAGTAATTCTTTAGTTTTGCTTTTGGTCATTGTCTTGTAGCATCACCCAATCGCTCTTTAAGCTTGAGGTCATGGACTGCTGCCCTGACATTCTCCTATAAAATGTCTTTATACACTTTTGAATTCATTGTTCCCTCAATGACTGCAAGGTAGGGCTGCACGATTATTCGCGGTTCAGGTTTTAAACGGCGATTAATTGCCGCGATTTAAAAACTGCGAGAGGTCGCGTTTTTTTGCTGAAAAAAAAAAAATAAAACCTCAGAAGTGGCTGTACTGCATTATTTGTATGTGATTTCTTGCAAACCAGCTCCATCTAGTGGTTGTTTTTAGCACACATTTGTAACATGTCTGTTTAACTTTCACTTTCTATTTGTGATCTCAGCATCCGATCAAGCTATTGAAATCTAAAAGCAGAGCCCATGCAGGAGATGTGAAGAGGTACTTATATTAACCCCTAGGGACCTCTGCAGTCTGAAACTTAGGGTATGTAATCATTATGGAACCATGCAGAAGACTGAAGAGGAGGGAAAGCCACTTACTTATATTTCCCCCTAGGAAAGTCTGCAGTCTGAAACTTAGGGTATGTAATCATTATGGAACCTCCCACACAATATCCTGCTCTCTGAGAAAAGGCTCAAATACATAGCAGATGCAGTTAACCCCACAGCTGCAAAAAAGGCTAAAAATGCATTCCCCTCTGCTGCTGGGTTAACTTAACTGCATCTACAATGTATTTGATATCAGCAAGGTACAGCATTTCTGAAAGGAGCAGCCCCCCACCCCTACTGCTATATGCCTGTATTGGATTCCTGAACAGGAGTAGGGCTCATTTTCAGTCAAATTAAAATGTTTAAAAAAAATAAGAAAAAAAAATAAAAAATAAAAAATTATATATTATTATATATAATATATATATATATACACAAACACACATATATAATATACAATCACATACACAGTTACACACACATATGTGTGTGTGTGTGTGTGTGTTTGTGTATATACAGTTGCAAGAAAAAGTATGTGAACCCTTTGGAATGATATGGATTTCTGCACAAATTGGTCATAAAATGTGATCTGATCATCATCTAAGTCACAACAATAGACAATCACAGTCTGCTTAAACTAATAACACACAAAGAATGAAATGTTGCCATGTTTTTATTGAACACACCATGTAAACATTCACAGTGCAGGTGGAAAAAACATAATTTATGCTTACCTGATAAATTTATTTCTCTTGTGGTGTATCCAGTCCACGGATCATCCATTACTTGTGGGATATTCTCCTTCCCAACAGGAAGTTGCAAGAGGATCACCCACAGCAGAGCTGCTATATAGCTCCTCCCCTAACTGCCATATCCAGTCATTCGACCGAAGACAAGCAGAGAAAGGAGAAACCATAGGGTGCAGTGGTGACTCTAGTTTAAAGTTAAAAAATAGCTGCCTTAAAATGACAGGGCGGGCCGTGGACTGGATACACCACAAGAGAAATAAATTTATCAGGTAAGCATAAATTATGTTTTCTCTTGTAAGGTGTATCCAGTCCACGGATCATCCATTACTTGTGGGATACCAATACCAAAGCTAAAGTACACGGATGAAGGGAGGGACAAGGCAGGTACTTAAACGGAAGGTACCACTGCCTGTAAAAACCTTTCTCCAAAAATAGCCTCCGAAGAAGCAAAAGTATCAAATTTATAGAATTTTGAAAAGGTATGAAGCGAAGACCAAGTCGCCGCCTTGCAAATCTGTTCAACAGAATCCTCATTTTTAAAGGCCCATGTGGAAGCCACAGCTCTAGTAGAATGAGCTGTAATCCTTTCAGGAGGCTGCTGGCCAGCAGTCTCATAAGCTAAGCGTATTATGCTTTTTAGCCAAAACGAAAGAGAGGTTGCCGAATCCTTTTGGCCTCTCCTCTGTCCAGAGTTGACAACAAACAAAGCAGATGTTTGACGAAAATCTTTAGTAGCTTGTAAATAATACTTTAAAGCACGAACCACGTCAAGATTGTGTAATAGACGTTCCTTCTTTGAAGAAGGATTAGGACACAATGATGGAACAACAATCTCCTGATTGATATTCTTATTAGATACCACCTTAGGTAAAAACCCAGGTTTGGTACGCAGAACTACCTTATCTGCATGGAAGATCAGATAAGGAGAATCACATTGTAAGGCAGAGCCGAGGAAATAGCTACAAAAAAAGAACTTTCCAATATAAAAGTTTGATATCTATGGAATGAAGAGGTTCAAACGGAACCCCTTGAAGAACTTTAAGAACCAAATTTAAGCTCCATGGCGGAGCAACAGGTTTAAACACAGGCTTGATTCTAACTAAAGCCTGAAAAAATGCCTGAACGTCTGGAACATCCGCCAGACGCTTGTGCAAAAGAATAGACAGAGCAGAAATCTGTCCCTTTAAGGAACTAGCTGACAATCCTTTTTCCAATCCTTCTTGGAGAAAAGATAATATCTTGGGAATCCTGAACTTACTCCATGAGTAACCCTTGGATTCACACCAATAAAGACATTTACGCCATATCTTATGATAGATTTTCCTGGTGACAGGCTTTCGTGCCTGAATTAAGGTATCAATGACTGACTAAATACAAGCGTTCAATCTCCAGGCAGTCAGTCTCAGAGAAATTAGATTTGGATGGTTGAAAAGACCTTGAAGTAGAAGGTCCTGTCTCAGCGGCAGAGTCCATGGTGGAAAGGATGACATGTCCACCAGATCTGCATACCAAGTCCTGCGTGGCCACGCAGGCGCTATCAAGATCACTGATGCTCTCTCCTGCTTGATTTTGGCAATCAGACGAGGGAGCAGAGGAAACGGTGGAAACACATAAGCCAGGTTGAAAGACCAAGGTGCTGCTAGAGCATCTATCAGAGTCGCCTTGGGATCCCTGGACCTGGATCCGTAACAAGGAAGTTTGGTGTTCTGGCAAGACGCCATGAGATCCAGTTCTGGTTTGCCCCAACGATGAATCAATTGTGCAAACACCTCTGGGTGGAGTTCCCACTCCCCCGGATGAAAAGTCTGACGACTTAGAAAATCCGCCTCCCAGTTCTCTACACCTGGGATATGGATAGCTGATAGGTGGCAAGAGTGAATCTCTGCCCAGTGAATTATCTTTGAGATTTCTAACATCGCTAGGGAACTCCTTGTTCCCCCTTGATGGTTGATGTAAGCCACAATCGTGATGTTGTCCGACTGAAATCTGATGAACCTCATTGTCGCTAGCTGAGGCCAAGCCTGAAGAGCATTGAATATCGCTCTCAGTTCCAGAATGTTTATTGGAAGGAGTGTCTCCTCCTGAGTCCACGATCCCTGAGCCTTCAGGGAGTTCCAGACTGCCCCCCAGCCTAGAAGGCTGGCATCTGTTGTTACAATTTTCCAATCTGGCCTGCGAAAGGTCATACCTTTGGACAGATGGACCCGAGAGAGAATCCCTGGTCTCTTGATCCAGATTTAGTAGACGGGACAAATCTGTGTAATCCCCATTCCACTGACTGAGCATGCAGAGTTGCAGCGGCCTGAAATGTAGGCGTGAAAACGGCACTATGTCCATTGCCCCTACCATTAAGCCGATTACTTCCATACACTGAGCCACAGAAGGGCGAGAAGTGGAATAAAGAACACGGCAGGAATTTAGAAGTTTTCATAACCTGGACTCTGTCAGGTAAATCCTCATTTCTACAGAATCTATTAGAGTTCCCAGAAAGGAGACTCTTGTGAGAGGGGATAGAGAACTCTTTTCTTCGTTTACCTTCCACCCATGCGACCTAAGAAATGCCAGAACTATGTCCGTATGAGACTTGGCAATTTGGAAATTTGACGCCTGTATCAGGATGTCGTCTAAATAAGGGGCCACTGCTATGCCCCGCGGTCTTAGGACCGCCAGAAGTGACCCCAGAACCTTCGTAAAGATTCTTGGGGCTGTAGCTAATCCAAAGGGAAGAGCTACAAACTGGTAATGCCTGTCTAGGAAGGCAAACCTGAGAAACCGATGATGATCTTTGTGTATCGGAATGTGAAGATAAGCATCCTTTAAATCCACTGTAGTCATATATTGACCCTCCTGGATCATAGGTAGGATGGTACGAATAGTCTCCATCTTGAATGATGGAACTCTGAGGAATTTGTTTAAGATCTTGAGATCTAAAATTGGTCTGAAGGTTCCCTCTTTTTTGGGAACCACAAACAGATTTAAGTAAAATCCCTGTCCCTGTTCCTCCTTTGGAACTGGATGGATCACTCCCATAACTAGGAGGTCTTGAACACAGTGTAAGAATGCCTCTCTCTTTATCTGGTTTGCAGATAATTGTGAAAGGTGAAATCTCCCTTTTGGAGGGGAAGCTTTGAAGTCCAGAAGATATCCCTGGGATATAATTTCCTGGACATCTCTTGCCCAAGCCTGGGCGAAGAGCGAAAGTCTGCCCCCTACTAGATCCGTTACCGGGTAGGGGGCCGATCCTTCATGCTGTCTTAGAGGCAGGAGCAGGCTTTTTGGTCTGCTTACCTTTGTTCCAGGTCTGGTTAGGTCTCCAGACCGACTTGGACTGAGCAAAAGTTCCCTCTTGTTTTGCATTAGAGGAAGTTGATGCCACACTCGCCTTGAAGTTTCAAAAGGCACGAAAATTAGTCTGTTTGGCCCTTGATTTGGACCTATCCTGAGGAAGGGCATGACCTTTTCCTCCAGTGATATCAGAAATGATCTCCTTCAAACCAGGCCTGAATAGGGTTTGCCCCTTGAAGGGAATGTTAAGCAGCTTAGACTTTTAAGTAACGTCAGCTGACCATGATTTAAGCCATAGCGCCCTGTGCGCCTGAATAGCAAAACCAGAATTCTTAGCCGTTAGTTTAGTCAAATGAACAATGGCATCAGAAACAAAAGAATTGGCTAGCTTAAGTGCTCTAAGATTGTCAAGTATGTCATCCAATGGGGTCTCTACCTGTAAAGCCTCTTCCAGAGACTCAAACCAGAAAGCCGCAGCAGCAGTGACTGGGGCAATGCATGCAAGGGGCTGTAGAATAAAACCTTGTTGAATAAACATTTTCTTAAGGTAACCCTCTAACTTTTTATCCATTGGATCTGAGAAAGCACAACTGTCCTCGACAGGGATAGTAGTACGCTTAGCTAGGGTAGAAACTGCTCCCTCCACCTTAGGGACTGTCTGCCATAAGTCCCGTGTGGTGGCATCTATTGGAAACATTTTCTTAAAAATAGGAGGGGGAGAGAACGGCACACCTGGTCTATCCCATTCCTTAGTAATAATTTCTGTAAACCTTTTAGGTATTGGAAAAACATCAGTGCACACCGGCACTGCATAGTATTTATCCAATCTACACAATTTCTCTGGCACTGCAATTGTATCACAGTCATTCAGAGCAGCTAAAACCTCCCTGATCAATACACGGAGGTGTTCAAGCTTAAATTTAAATGTAGACATATCAGAATCAGGTTGAATCCTCTTCCCTGAGTCAGAAACATCACCCACAGAAAGAAGCTCTCCTTCCTCAGCTTCTGCATATTGTGAGGGAGTATCAGACATAGCTCTTAAAGCGTCAGTATGCTCTGAATTTCTTCTAACTCCAGAGCTGTCTCGCTTTCCTCTAAACCCATGAAGTCTGGATAATACCGCTGACAGTGTATTATCCATGACCGCCGCCATGTCTTGTAAAGTAAACGCTATGGGCGCACTAGATGTACTTGGCGCCATTTGAGCGTGAGTCCCTTGAGCGGGAGTCAAAGGGTCTGACACGTGGGGCGAGTTAGTCGGCATAACTTCCCCCTCGTCAGATTCCTCTGGTGATAAATTTTTTAAAGACAGAATATGATCTTTATTACTTAAAGTGAAATCAGTACATTTGGTACACATTCTAAGAGGGGGTTCCACCATGGCTTCTAAACATAATGAACAAGGAGTTTCCTCTATGTCAGACATGTTTAAACAGAATAGCAATGAGACCAGCAAGCTTGGAAAACACTTTAAATCAAGTTAACAAGCAAAAAATAAAAACGGTACTGTGCCTTTAAGAGAAACAAATTTTGTCAGAATTTGAAAAACAGTGAAAAAAAGCAGTAAATCAAACGAAATGTTTACAGTGTGTATAATAAGCTAACAGAGCATTGCACCCACTTGCAAATGGATGATTAACCCCTTAGTTCAAAAAACGGATCAAAAAAACGATAGACGTTTTTTAACAGTCACAACAAACTGCCACAGCTCTGCTGTGGCCCTACCTTCCCAAACAAGCGACTTTGGAAAGCCTAAGAGCCCTTTAGAGAGGTCCTAAAGTATTCAGGGGACTCCTGGAGGAAGCTGGATGTCTCAGTCTGTAAAAGTTACTGCGCAATAAAGCTCTAAATTAGGCCCCTCCCACTCATGTTAAAACAGTGGAAAGCCTCAGGAAACTGTTTCTAGGCAAATTTAAGCCAGCCATGTGGAAAAAAACTAGGCCCCAATAAAGTTTTATCACCAAAGCATATATAGAACGCTTAAACATTTCCAGCAAACGTTTTATATTGCAAATCTATAGGAGTATTACCTCTGAAAGTAAGCATGATACCAGTCGCTATTAAATCACTGTATTCAGGCTTACCTTACATAAATCTGGTATCAGCAGCATTTTCTAGCATTTACTTCTCTAGAAAATTTTTTTAACTGCACATACCTCATAGCAGGATAACCTGCACGCCATTCCCCAGCTGAAGTTACCTCCCTCTTCAGTTATGTGTGAGAACAGCAATGGATCTTAGTTACAACCTGCTAAGATCATAGACAGGCAGATTCTTCTTCTATTTTCTGCCTGGGACAAAATAGTACAACTCTGGTACCATTTAAAAATAACAAACTTGATTGAAGAAAAAAACAACTACGTTTCACCACTTCTCTCTTACTACCTCCATGCTTGTCGAGAGTTGCAAGAGAATGACTGGGTATGGCAGTTAGGGGAGGAGCTATATAGCAGCTCTGCTGTGGGTGATCCTCTTGCAACTTCCTGTTGTGAAGGAGAATATCCCACAAGTAATGGATGAACCGTGGACTGGATACACCTTACAAGAGAAAGTATGTGAACCCCTAGACTAATGACATCTCCAAGAGCTAATTGGAGTGAGATGTCAGCCAACTGGAGTCCAATCAATGAGATGAGATTGGAGGTGTTGGTTACAGCTGCCCTGTCCTATAAAAACAAAATTTATGCTTACCTGATAAATTCCTTTCTCCTGTAGTGTGGTCAGTCCACGGGTCATCATTACTTCTGGGATATTAACTCCTCCCCAACAGGAAGTGCAAGAGGATTCACCCAGCAGAGCTGCCATATAGCTCCTCCCCTCTACGTCACACCCAGTCATTCGACCAAGAACCAACGAGAAAGGAGAAGCCAAAGGGTGCAGTGGTGACTGGAGTATAATTTAAATTTTTTTTAGACCTGCCATAAAAAACAGGGCGGGCCGTGGACTGACCACACTACAGGAGAAAGGAATTTATCAGGTAAGCATAAATTTTGTTTTCTCCTGTTAAGTGTGGTCAGTCCACGGGTCATCATTACTTCTGGGATACCAATACCAAAGCTAAAGTACACGGATGACGGGAGGGACAGGCAGGCTCTTTATACGGAAGGAACCACTGCCTGAAGAACCTTTCTCCCAAAAACAGCCTCCGAAGAAGCAAAAGTGTCAAATTTGTAAAATTTGGAAAAAGTATGAAGAGAAGACCAAGTTGCAGCCTTGCAAATCTGTTCAACAGAAGCCTCATTCTTAAAGGCCCAAGTGGAAGCCACAGCTCTAGTAGAATGAGCTGTAATTCTTTCAGGAGGCTGCTGTCCAGCAGTCTCATAGGCTAACCGTATTATGCTACGAAGCCAAAAAGAGAGAGAGGTAGCCGAAGCTTTTTGACCTCTCCTCTGACCAGAATAAACGACAAACAGGGAAGACGTTTGTCGAAAATCCTTAGTTGCCTGTAGATAAAATTTCAGGGCACGGACTACATCTAGATTGTGTAGCAGACGTTCCTTCTTCGAAGAAGGATTAGGACACAAGGATGGAACAACAATCTCTTGATTGATATTCCTGTTAGTGACCACCTTAGGTAAGAACCCAGGTTTAGTACGCAGAACTACCATGTTTGAATGAAAAATCAGATAAGGAGAATCACAATGTAAGGCAGATAACTCAGAGACTCTTCGAGCCGAGGAAATCGCCATTAAAAACAGAACTTTCCAAGATAACAGCTTGATATCAATGGAATGAAGGGGTTCAAACGGAACACCCTGTAAAACATTAAGAACTAAGTTCAAACTCCATGGTGGAGCAACAGTTTTAAACACAGGCTTGATCCTAGCTAAAGCCTGACAAAAAGCTTGAACGTCCGGAACTTCTGACAGACGTTTGTGTAAAAGAATGGACAGAGCTGAAATCTGTCCCTTTAAGGAACTAGCGGATAAACCCTTTTCTAAACCTTCTTGTAGAAAAGACAATATCCTAGGAATCCTAACCTTACTCCATGAGTAACTCTTGGATTCGCACCAATATAAGTATTTACGCCATATTTTATGGTAAATCTTTCTGGTAAAAGGCTTCCTAGCCTGTATTAAGGTATCAATAACTGACTCAGAAAAACCACGTTTTGATAAAATCAAGCGTTCAATTTCCAAGCAGTCAGCTTCAGAGAAATTAGATTTTGATGTTTGAAGGGACCCTGGATCAGAAGGTCCTGTTTCAGAGGTAGAGACCAAGGTGGACAGGATGACATGTCCACTAGATCTGCATACCAAGTCCTGCGTGGCCATGCAGGCGCTATTAGAATCACTGATGCTCTCTCCTGTTTGATTCTGGCAATCAATCGAGGAAGCATCGGGAAGGGTGGAAACACATAAGCCATCCCGAAGGTCCAAGGTGCTGTCAAAGCATCTATCAGAACCGCTCCCGGATCCCTGGATCTGGACCCGTAACGAGGAAGCTTGGCGTTCTGTCGAGACGCCATGAGATCTATCTCTGGTTTGCCCCAACGTCGAAGTATTTGGGCAAAGACCTCCGGATGAAGTTCCCACTCCCCCGGATGAAAAGTCTGACGACTTAGGAAATCCGCCTCCCAGTTCTCCACTCCCGGGATGTGGATTGCTGACAGGTGGCAAGAGTGAGACTCTGCCCAGCGAATTATCTTTGATACTTCCATCATTGCTAGGGAGCTTCTTGTCCCTCCCTGATGGTTGATGTAAGCTACAGTCGTGATGTTGTCCGACTGAAACCTGATGAACCCCCGAGTTGTTAACTGGGGCCAAGCCAGAAGGGCATTGAGAACTGCTCTCAATTCCAGAATGTTTATTGGCAGGAGACTCTCCTCCTGATTCCATTGTCCCTGAGCCTTCAGAGAATTCCAGACAGCGCCCCAACCTAGTAGGCTGGCGTCTGTTGTTACAATTGTCCAGTCTGGCCTGCTGAATGGCATCCCCCTGGACAGATGTGGCCGGGAAAGCCACCATAGAAGAGAATTTCTGGTCTCTTGATCCAGATTCAGAGTAGGGGACAAGTCTGAGTAATCCCCATTCCACTGACTTAGCATGCACAATTGCAGCGGTCTGAGATGTAGGCGTGCAAAGGGTACTATGTCCATTGCCGCTATCATTAAGCCGATCACCTCCATGCATTGAGCTACTGACGGGTGTTGAATGGAATGAAGGACACGGCATGCATTTTGAAGCTTTGTTAACCTGTCTTCTGTCAGGTAAATCTTCATTTCTACAGAATCTATAAGAGTCCCCAAGAAGGGAACTCTTGTGAGTGGAAAGAGAGAACTCTTCTTTTCGTTCACCTTCCATCCATGCGACCTTAGAAATGCCAGTACTAACTCTGTATGAGACTTGGCAGTTTGAAAGCTTGAAGCTTGTATCAGAATGTCGTCTAGGTACGGAGCTACCGAAATTCCTCGCGGTCTTAGTACCGCCAGAAGAGCACCCAGAACCTTCGTGAAGATTCTTGGAGCCGTAGCCAATCCGAATGGAAGAGCTACAAACTGGTAATGCCTGTCTAGGAAGGCAAACCTTAGATACCGGTAATGATCTTTGTGAATCGGTATGTGAAGGTAAGCATCCTTTAAATCCACTGTGGTCATGTACTGACCCTTTTGGATCATGGGTAAGATTGTCCGAATAGTTTCCATTTTGAACGATGGAACTCTTAGGAATTTGTTTAGGATCTTTAAATCCAAGATTGGCCTGAAAGTTCCCTCTTTTTTGGGAACTACAAACAGATTTGAGTAAAACCCTTGTCCTTGTTCCGACCGCGGAACCGGATGGATCACTCCCATTAGTAAAAGATCTTGTACACAGCGTAGAAACGCCTCTTTCTTTATTTGGTTTGTTGACAACCTTGACAGATGAAATCTCCCTTTTGGGGGAGAGGATTTGAAGTCCAGAAGGTATCCCTGAGATATGATCTCTAACGCCCAGGGATCCTGGACATCTCTTGCCCAAGCCTGGGCGAAGAGAGAAAGTCTGCCCCCCACTAGATCCGTTCCCGGATCGGGGGCCCTCAATTCATGCTGTCTTAGGGGCAGCAGCAGGTTTCCTGGCCTGCTTGCCCTTGTTCCAGGACTGGTTAGGTCTCCAGCCTTGTCTGTAGCGAGCAACAGCTCCTTCCTGTTTTGGTGCAGAGGAAGTTGATGCTGCTCCTGCTTTGAAATTCCGAAAGGAACGAAAATTAGACTGTCTAGCCTTAGGTTTGGCTCTGTCTTGAGGCAGGGCATGGCCTTTACCTCCTGTAATGTCAGCGATAATTTCTTTCAACCCGGGCCCGAATAAGGTCTGCCCTTTGAAAGGTATGTTAAGTAATTTAGATTTAGAAGTAACGTCAGCTGACCAGGATTTTAGCCACAGTGCTCTGCGTGCCTGAATGGCGAATCCGGAATTCTTAGCCGTAAGTTTAGTTAAATGTACTACGGCATCCGAAATAAATGAATTAGCTATCTTAAGTGTCTTAAGCTTGTTTGAAATCTCATCTATAGTTATTGAGTCAAGAGTCTCTTCCAGGGACTCGGACCAAAAAGCGGCCGCGGCCGTGACAGACGCAATACATGCAAGGGGTTGCAATATAAAACCTTGTTGAACAAACATTTTCTTAAGGTAACCCTCTAATTTTTTATCCATTGGATCTGAAAAGGCACAGCTATCCTCCACCGGGATAGTGGTACGCTTAGCCAGAGTAGAAACCGCTCCCTCCACCTTAGGGACCGTCTGCCATAAGTCCCGTGTGGTGGCGTCTATTGGAAACATTTTTCTAAACACAGGAGGGGGGGAAAAGGGTACACCGGGCCTATCCCACTCCTTAGTAATTATCTCTGTAAGCCTCTTAGGTATAGGAAATACGTCAGTACTCGCCGGTACCGCATAGTATCTATCCAGCCTACATAATTTCTCTGGGATTGCAACGGTGTTACAATCATTTAGAGCTGCTAATACCTCCCCTAACAGTACACGGAGGTTTTCGAGTTTGAACTTAAAATTAGAAATGTCTGAATCCATTCTATTGGGATCAGAACCGTCACCTGCTGATTGAAGCTCTCCGTCCTCATGTTCAGCATACTGTGACGCAGTATCAGACATGGCCCTATTATCAACAGCGCACTCTGTTCTCACCCCAGAGTGATCACGCTTACCTCTTAGTTCTGGTAATTTAGCCAAAACTTCAGTCATAACATTAGCCATATCCTGTAATGTGATTTGTAATGGCCGCCCTGATGTACTCAGCGCTACAATATCACGCACCTCCCGAGCGGGAGATGCAGGTACTGACACGTGAGGCGAGTTAGTCGGCATAACTCTCCCCTCGTTGTTTGGTGAAATATGTTCAATTTGTACAGATTGACTTTTATTTAAAGTAGCATCAATGCAATTAGTACATAAATTTCTATTGGGCTCCACTTTGGCTTTAGCACATATAGCACAGAGATATTCCTCAGACATGTTTAACACACTAGCAAATAAACTAGCAACTTGGAAATACTTTTCAAAGTAATTTACAAATAATATGAAAACGTACTGTGCCTTTAAGAAGCACAGAAAAAAGTTATGACAGTTGAGAAATAATAAACTGAGAAACTATAACATCAAATCTTTTCCGGTAAAAACACAATTTTAGCAAAGGATTGCCCCCATTAGCAATGGATAACTAACCCTGATAGCAGAAAAAAAGTACAGAAATAAACGTTTTTTATCACAGTCAGCTACAATCTCACAGCTCTGCTGTGAGTGATTACCTCCCTCAAAATAAGTTTTGAAGACCCCTGAGCTCTGTAGAGACGAACCGGATCATGCAGGGAAGACAAGAGACTTCTGACTGAATTTTTTGATGCGTAGCAAAAGCGCCAAAAAAAGTCCCCTCCCCCTCACACACAACAGTGAGGGAGATCAGTAAACTGTCTTAAATTAAATAAAACGACTGCCAAGTGGAAAAAAACAGTGCCCAAAACATTTTTTCACCCAGTACCTCAGAAAATTAAACGATTTAACATGCCAGCAAAAACGTTTAACATCAAATAAATGAAATGACATTAGAAAGCCTGTTGCTAGTCACTGCAAATTAGGCTAAAGTCTTATGCATACAGTATTATCCCAGTGAAGTGCCATTCCCCAGAATACTGAAGTGTAAAATATACATACATGACAGCCTGATACCAGTTGCTACTACTGCATTTAAGGCTGAGCTTACAATATATCGGTATGGCAGAATTTTCTCAGTCAATTCCATTGTCAGAAAATAATATGCTGCTACATACCTCTTTGCAGATTAACCTGCCCGCTGTCCCCTGATCTGAAGTTTACCTCACTCCTCAGATGGCCGAGAACAGCAATATGATCTTAACTACGCCGGCTAAAATCATACAAAAAACTCAGGTAGATTCTTCTTCAAATTCTACCAGAGAAGGAACAACACACTCCGGTGCTGTTATAAAATAACAAACTTTTGATTGAAGGTATAAAACTAAGTATAATCACCACAGTCCTCTCACACATCCTATCTATTAGTTGGGTGCAAGAGAATGACTGGGTGTGACGTAGAGGGGAGGAGCTATATGGCAGCTCTGCTGGGTGAATCCTCTTGCACTTCCTGTTGGGGAGGAGTTAATATCCCAGAAGTAATGATGACCCGTGGACTGACCACACTTAACAGGAGAAAAACACACACCAGTTCTGGGTTTGCTTTTCACAAGAAGCATTGCCTGATGTGAATGATGCCTCGCACAAAAGAGCTCTCAGAAGACCTACGATTAAGAATTGTTGACTTGCATAAAGCTGGAAAGGGTTATAAAAGTATCTCCAAAAGCCTTGCTGTTCATCAGTCCACGGTAAGACAAATTGTCTATAAATGGAGAAAGTTCAGCACTGCTGCTACTCTCCCTAGAAGTGGCCGTCCTG
Source organism: Bombina bombina (assembly GCF_027579735.1). Lineage (NCBI taxonomy): Eukaryota > Metazoa > Chordata > Amphibia > Anura > Bombinatoridae > Bombina > Bombina bombina. The sequence goes on along the minus strand of NC_069500.1, from coordinate 398,611,559 downwards.
TAAAGATGACTGCAAGAGCACAGCGCAGACTGCTCAATGAGGTGAAGAAGAATCCTAGAGTGTCAGCTAAAGACTTACAAAAGTCACTGGCAAATGCTAACATCCCTGTTAGCGAATCTACAATACGTAAAACACTAAACAAGAATGGATTTCATGGGAGGATACCACAGAGGAAGCCACTACTGTCCAAACAAAACATTGCTGCACGTTTACAGTTTGCACAAGAGCACCTCGATGTTCCACAGCAGTACTGGCAAAATATTATGTGGACAGATGAAACCAAAGTTGAGTTGTTTGGAAGAAACACACAACACTATGTGTGGCGAAAAAGAGGCACAGCACACCAAAATCAAAACCTCATCCCAACTGTGAAGTATGGTGGTGGGGGCATCATGGTTTGGGGCTGCTTTGCTGCTTCAGGGCCTGGACGGATTGCTATCATCGAAGGAAAAATGAATTCCCAAGTTTATCAAGACATTTTGCAGGAGAACTTAAGGCCATCTGTCTACCAGCTGAAGCTCAACAGAAGATGGGTGTTGCAACAGGACAATGACCCAACGCATAGAAGTAAATTAACAACAGAATGGCTTAAACAGAAGAAAATATGCCTTCTGAAGTGGCCCAGTCAGAGTCCAGACCTCAACCCGATTGAGATGCTGTGGCATGACCTCAAGAAAGCGATTCACACCAGACATCCCAAGAATATTGCTGAACTGAAACAGTTCTGTAAAGAGGAATGGTCAAGAATTACTCCTGACCATTGTGCACGTCTGATCTGCAACTACAGGAAACGTTTGGTTGAAGTTATTGTTGCCAAAGGAGGTTCAACCAGTTAATAAATCCAAGGGTTCACATACTTTTTCCACCTGCACTGTGAATGTTTACATGGTGTGTTCAATAAAAACATGGCAACATTTCATTCTTTGTGTGTTATTAGTTAAAGCAGACTGTGATTGTCTATTGTTGTGACTTAGATGATGATCAGATCACATTTTATGACCAATTTGTGCAGAAATCCATATCATTCCAAAGGGTTCACATACTTTTTCTTGCAACTGTATATACACACACACATATGTGTGTGTAACTGTGTATGTGATTGTATACACAGTTAGAATGTCTGTCCAAGAAAACTTGACAATGTTGCGTGTCATAAGACCTAATAACATCACATCACAGGCAGCAAATTTTATTTTAACTATTTTTTGTTTTGTATTTTTTTGCTCCAAGAGTGTATTGGGCATTGAGAAACATGTACATTAAGATTCTGCAGTGTTAAATAAACTTTTTAATGCAAAATGAAGGTGTTATAGGTATTTATAAGAAAATCGCGATTAAAAATCACGTTTTTTTTGCCCATATCGCCAAGCCCTACTGCAAGGCATCCAGGCACTGAGGCAGCAAAGCAATTCCAAACCATGATGCTACCTCACAGCACTTTTTTGTAAAAGAAAAAAAAAATTTTTTTCCACTTATTCTTTTAGATAACACAGGCTCCAGATAGCCTCACTTGGGCTCCTTACGAGGAGCACCATTTATTTTTTTGTTTGTTTTAGGTATTAGTGTAATTATAGTTTCACATGTAGCACCATTAGTCAAAAGGTGCACCCGATCGGATTAGCGGAAGAGTGGTGTATTTCTCTTCCGGCTTTTTAATTTATTTATTTACTTATTTTTTTCGCCTTAAAACACAAATTAAAGTTTTCACATTAACACATCAATACACACCTCATGGAAAGGTATATTCCTAACTTGAAAGTCAGGTCCCCTGCGATGCCCCCCAAGAGAGACAAAAAGTCCAAGTTAGTACAGGAGATAGGCTTGGATGATAACATGGACCCTCAGCTAGCAGGTACTGAAAAACAGCTGACACTTAATCAACTGGCAGAAATGCTGTTACCCCAATTCGATTCAGTTAAAAAGGAGATAGCTACTCTCTCTACTGAGATTAGGTCTTTTTCGAATAGAATATTAGAAGTAGAGCAAAGAATCTCAGCGGTGGAGGACAGACAAAATGCACATGACACTAATTGGGTCAATTATGAGAGCAAAATAAAAATGATGCAATCTAAAATAGAGGACCTGGAAGACAGGTCGCGTAGGAATAACATCCGTATAATTGGACTACCAGAGTCAATTGAATTTCAAGATCTAATTTTATTTGCTTCTGTTACCTTACCACAATTGTTAGGAATGCAGCTGACAGAAAAAATACATGTAGAAAGAGCACATAGAACAGGACCAGCAAGGGAGTCACAAGAAGGTAACTCGCGCCCCAGAATGGTGATAATTAAATACTTAAATTTCCAACATAAGGTACAGATTATGCAACATTATAGGAAAATACAGGGGTTCAAGATAGGTACGCGACCTGTCTTCCTGTTCCAGGATTTCTCAGCAGAGACCTCCTCAAAGAGGAAGATAATGGCACCTTACTGTTCTAGCTTAATCAAGGCAGGGATCCAGGCTAATATGAGGTACCCAGCCAAAATAGTAATTTTTTCAGAAGGGAATGTGACCGTTTTAAATACAGCAATAGATGCTAAAAAATATTGTTCTGAAAAAGGCATAGAGATTTGATAGGAAGTCCATGTTTAATTATTAACCTGAAATAATGAAGATGTATAATTTGTTGATTACTTATTTTAGTTGCAGAAAGGGGGGAGGCTTGGCTGGGGTGGAGACTTTTTTTTTTTTTTTTTTTTTTTTTTTCTTTCGTCTTTTTCCCCTCCTTTTTATATCTTTCTGTCCACTTTTCTATTGAGTGAGCTCAGAATCTTGAGAAAGTTATTTTTTGAAATTGCAGGTCTACCGCCATTCGGCCTTGAACACCCGATCCCGTATGATCTCGGAAGTGGAGCAGGGCTGGACCTGGTCAGTACCGGGATGGGCGACCGCCGGGGAACCCCAGGAGCGGTAGGCATATATGTAGTTATGATAGTCAGATTAGATCCCTTCCCTGGATTGAGAGGAAGGAAGGTAACTATATTAGACAAAGGTTTTTAATATAAAATCGTAGGTTTTATTTTTGTTGTTTTTTATGATTATGGATATTAAATGCTGGTGTGTATCATGGAATGTGGGAGGTGTCAAATCCCCTATTAAAAGGAAAAATGTGCTTAAAATGTTAAAACGCCAAAAGCCTGACGTTATTTTTTTGCAAGAGTTGCATTTGAAGGCAGCAGAACTACAAAAATTACAAACTAACTGGATAGCGGAAATCATAGCAACTCCATGTAATTGCAGGAAATGCGGAGTAGCTTTAATGTTTAATAGGAATTTGACATATACGATAAAAAATCAAATATTAGATTTGAGTGGGAGGTTTATGCTTGTTCAAGCAGAAATCAATAATAGACTGTGGACGTTTTGTAACATTTATGGTCCCAATGAAATTGAGATAGAATTCTGGGAAATGATAAAAAATAAATTGGTAAAATACTTAGGTCAAAACATAGTGGTAGCGGGAGACTTTAATGTGACAATGAATCCAGAGATTGATAGGCTAAAATCAGGGGCCTTCAGGAAACATAATAGAGAGGCCAAGATTTTGCGAGGCTTAGCAAAGACATTAAAGCTAAAAGATATTTGGCGTCTGCAGCATCCAGACGAGCGGGCCTTTTCGTGCGAATCTAAAACATTTAAACATTTCTCACGAATAGACATGTTTTTGATAGAAGAGAGGCTATTGACAATGGGAACAGAAACTTATATCGATGAGATAGTCATCTCAGATCACGCAATAATCAGCCTGAAATCTGGAGATAAGGCAATCAAAAATAGAAGTAGCAATACGTTTAGCTTCCCGAAATATATGTTTTTAGATGAAAAGTTTCGAAATTTTCTATCTGATAGATGGAAGGGTTATTTCAGACAGAACAGACAGGATGTGAGTAGCCCAGAAGTACTCTGGGAAGCAGGGAAAGCAGTAATGCGAGGGGAGATCAAGAACTATATGATCATAAGAAAGCGGAAGGTAACAGAGAGGGAGACTCAACTAGCAAACCAACTGAAAAACTCATATAGGAGATATGTAGCTAACCCAAATAGATCTACCTGGAACCGGTACAAAGTAGCCAAATCAGAGCGTGAGACTTTTTTCAGAGAAAAATGGGCAAAGGAGGATATCCGAATCAGGGCATTTTGCCAAGGATATCAGGGGATTTCCTCCAAGTATCTAGCAAAATTAATAAATCACAGAAAAAAAAAAAATCTAATTCCACTTATCAAAGAAGGGCAGAAAATGCTTACTCAACCGACAGAGATTAGAGAGGCCTTCCATAGATATTATCAGGGACTGTACGCGTGTAAGGATATAGATAAGACAAAAATGTCTGAATTTTGGCAACAGATCAGTCTCCCAACAATAGATAAAAAAGAATTAGAACAGATGAACTCCCCGATAACAGAGGAGGAAGTCCTAAATATGATAGACAAAATCAAAACAAACAAACAAAGCCGCGGGGCCTGATGGACTCCCGGCAGAATTCTATAAAATTATCAAAAATGAAATCTCGGGAATATTAGTAGAACTATATAATAGCTATTTTATACATGGGAATCTGAAATCACTTTATTTCACTGACTCTACAGTGACCTTAATTCATAAGAAAGGGAAAGCTACAGAGGAACTGGGGTCATACCGTCCAATTTCGCTCCTGAATCAAGACTATAAAATCTTAACGGCTATTATTTCAGACAGATTAAAAAAAGGGATGGAAAAACTGACACACAATGACCAATCAGGATTTATTCCAGGGAGAAACCCGGTCCAGAATATGCGTAGGGTGCTAGTTAATCTAGATTATTATTAGAACATCACACAGTTGTCAAACAAAAAATCACAAATGGATATGGCTATGCTTACGATCGACGCAGAAAAAGCGTTTGACGCTATAATCTGGAATCATTTATTTATGTCACTTAAGAAATTTGGTTTTGAAGGGAATTTGATTCAGTTAATTAAAAAGATTTATACCAATCCTAGGTCCCAATTGTTGGTTAATGGTGAACTTTCGCAGTTTATAACACTGCAAAGAGGTACCAGACAGGGGTGTCCATTGTCACCCCTGCTATTTGATTTAGCACTAGAACTCATTATACGCAGACGACATGATGTTGTTCTTACAACAGACAAAAAAAAACATACCTAAATGTCTGTCAATTATCAACAATTTTACTTCATTCTCTGGATATAAAATTAACAAGGAAAAGTCAGAGTTGCTCTGGATTAATCAAACCAGAGAGAGCCTGTTACAACATGGATTTAAAGAAGTAAAATCGTTAAACTATTTAGGCATTAAAATAAGTAAAAACCCCAAAGAATGGTATAATCTGATTTTTTCTGAGTTTTTTGAGAGTTTAGAAGGAAGTCTAAGAAAGTGGAACATACAATTTCTATCACTTTCTGCAAAAATAGCTGTTATAAAAACAATTGTTTTTCCACGTATATTGTTCCTAATGCAAAACTTGCCTCTATTGATCAACAAACGAGACATAGCAAGATATAATAAAACATGCGCACAATTTATATGGGGAAAGAAAAAAAGCCGTATAGCTATCGAGAAACTTGTTCAAAACAAAAGATATGCAGGGCTCGCCCTGCTGGACATTGCAAAATATAACTTAGTGGCCTTAACGAAATTTGGAGTAGATTGGTTAACGGAAGCCAATAGTGTGACCTACTATGACATGGAAGCTACACTGCTAAAACCCTTTGATCTTAAGGCAATTTTACACCATCCTTTCAGGAGGTTGCCCAGCAATGTCAGTACGCTTTTAACTTTTGCTAATGTAGTTCGTGCATGGCAGAAATTCTGTGGTTCAGTTGGTCAAGAGTTTTACATTTCTAAATATCTGCCATTTATCGGTACTCCCGATTTTATATCTGGGATAAACAATAATGCGGCCTTTAAAATTTGGTCACAGAAAGGGTTATGTTATTTTTTCCAGCTAGTTCAGGGTGAAGGACAAGTGTTACAAACATTTGAAACATTATCCGAACAGTATCAGTTACCCAAACATACATTCTTTGCTTATCTACAAGCCCGAAGCTATCTCCTAAAAATCTTGCAAACATGTAGAATGGTCTGGGATCCAGGAATTGATTCAGGAGTGAAGTTGTACGCGGCGGGGAAAAGATCCATATCATACTGGTATAAATTATTATTAAATATATCAGGGGAAGAACAAATTAAGAAAAGGAAAGTGTTTCTTACTAAATATATTACTTCAGTGCAAGGTGAAAATATTGAAAGAAGCATTAAACTAGCAGACGCCGCCATGAGAGTAATAAGCTGGAAAGAATCGCAGTTTAAGCTATTAAATAATTTCTATCTAACCCCAAGGATTATGAGTAAATGGGATCAAAATGGGGATAAGAGGAATTGTTTTAAATGCCAGAAAGAAGGAGTGGATTTGCAACACTGTATTTGGAACTGCCCTAAAATCCGACAATTTTGGAGTAAAATACAATTCTGGGTGAACAGGTTTTTACAAGAGGAATGTGCCCTCCAATTAAGTTATATCTTTCTTTTAAAGGAATATGGGCGATGTAAAGGGGAGGGACAATTAATCAACATGGTTATTCTGGCAGCTCGTCATTTGATATTTTGCAAATGGGGAGCCCGTGAGGCTCCTACGGTAAACGAACTTGTCAACAATATTAAGCTACAAATGATTATCGAACGACAATTTCTAGTTGGGGGATCGGAAAAGGCTTTCAGGCTATTCTTTGATAAGTGGAAGAGGGTAATTATCTCTTGGCCCCATCAGGCCCAGATTCAATTTGTCTCACCCTTAAAGAATAATGATCACTTTATGATTATGGTGGCTAATGAGGCTCTCCCCGCACTCTGGTTGTAAGACGTTAAAACGCTGAGCGGGCTCATTTCGGTGTCTTCTTGGTGGTGGTACTTCCATCCCCCCCCTTTTTTTTTTCTCTCCCCCCCCCCCCCATATAGGAATGCCGAGAAGGTTAATGTATTTATGTAGGAATAGGTGTCATAAGATGCTTTGATTATAAGACTCGGCACAAGCATAGGAAGCGGTGGCTTCCAATCTGTTTGGATAATATGATTTATACATGTAAAAATGGCTGATTTGTTTTGGTTGTTGTGATGTGTGAAGTTCTCAATAATAAAATATTGTAAAAAAAAAAAAAAAAGATTCTGCAGTGTTAAATAAACTTTTTAATGCAAAATGAAGGTGTTATAGGTATTTATAAGAAAATCGTGATTAAAAATCACGTTTTTTTTGCCCATATCGCCAAGCCCTACTGCAAGGCATCCAGGAACTGAGGCAGCAAAGCAATTCCAAACCATGATGCTACCTCACAGCATGCTTCACAGTTGGGATGAGGTATTGGTATGCAGTGCCTTTCTTCCTTCACACATAGTGTTGTGCATGTTTGCCAAAACGTTCAACATTTGTCTCAGCTCTCTACAGCACATTTTCCCAGAAGTGTTGTGGAACATACAGATGGTCTTGGACAAACTAGAGGTGTGCCCCAATAAATAAATATATATATATATATATATATATATATATATATATATTTTAGACACCAATGGTTTCCATTAGTGGTGTCTATACACTTGTTCAGTGTTTTTCTGAGAGTGGACATGAACAAAAACGTTTGCAGTTTGTAGAGTTTTCTGGACTTTTGTGGTTACCCTTGGGTTCTTTGTCACCTCTTTCAGGATTACCGGTTGTGCTGTTGGATTGATCTTTCAGGATAACCACTCCTAGGGGAAACTAGCAACAGCCTGAATTTTCTCCATTTGTAGACAATTTTTCTTACCATGGTTTGAAAGTTGTTGGAATCGAGGAATGACTCAAACTAACCCATCTTTCTTCAGAAGAACAAATTTGTAAGTAACCAGGCTTTGTGCAACCCTTCCAATCTCAACTCCTTAACTGAAACCCCTGACTCCAAACAACTTTAAGAGATGTTGTCAACACAGAGGTTCACTTACTTTTTACAACCTGCGAGGTTAACAATTTGTGTATTATTAGCTTAGTCAGATTGTGTTTGTCTAGAATTGGGATTTAGATTATTATCAGTTTCTCTTTTTTTTTCTTTTTAAACATTTACAGAAAACCAGTGTTCCTGCTGAATAATTTGTGGCCTGTGGCAGTGTGATGTGGTGGCTTTATACTGTAGTCATCAGAAAGTGGAAATTGATGTCCTGGCACTTGGCAGAAAGATCACTGCCCAGATGGGAAAGCAATAACAAGCAACATGCACACTTAGTAATTTTTCGTACCTGCTGTGATGCTGAAACAACCTGCTGGATTGTTGCAATTGCAGCCTGTTGCTGGACAACTTGTGGAAGTTTTGCAACCTTCAAAAAAACAAAACAAAAATGTTTAGTAGTTCACGACAGTCAAAGAAATTACAAACCAACTGGGAAAAGTACCACACATATTTTATACAGTCTGACTAAAGAATGGCGGTCATATTGCAGCTTCCTTACAACCACATAGGGTGAATATAAAAATATACAGCAAATATACATACATACACATCATTTATGCTTACCTATTAAATTAATTAATTTCATGGTGGTGAGAGTGCACAAACCATTACTCCTGGGCATTACTCTTCCTGACCACTAGGATGGGGCAAATATCCCAAAACCCCAAGAGCTTAATACAACCCATCTCACCTTACTGGAAACTAGTCTGACATTTAGCCAAGCAAGAAAGGTAGAAAAAGGAATAAGAGGAAAATAATAGGAGCAGAGAAATAAGCTGTGACAAAATCAAAACAAAAAACATCCTCAAAAAAACAAGGTTGGGTCTCGCGGCCTCTCACCACCATGAAAGATATTAATTTACCATGTAAGCATAAATTATGTTTTCTTTCATACAGGTGGTGAAGAGTCAGAGATCCATTGCTCATGGGAACTAATACCCAAGCTGTGGAGTCCACTAGTAATGACAAATAAGGACGGGACAAAACAAAACATTTTTTCTCAGAGAAACTCAACAAGTCCACAACCCAAAGAGAACCCAAAAAATAAATGGAAAGTTCCTTATTTGTTTTTTTAATATGCACTTAAAAAGACTGAAAGGCAAAAACAAAAATTATGCTGATGCTACTGCCTGAAGGACTCTCCTACCAAAGGTTGCCTCAGAAGCCGAAAAAACATCAAAACGGTATTAAAAGTATTTCAAGCTGAAGCTTCATTCTTGAAAGCCCAAGAAGTGGCAACTGATCTTGGAGAATGAGCAGTAATCCACTTAGACGGAGGCTTTCCCACTTCTAAGTAATCTTTATGGATCAAGAGTTTCAGTCAAGAAGCCCTTGTTCAGAACCAGAAAAATGGACAAACAAGCTAGAAGTTTATTTGAATTCCTTAGTAGCATCTATATATCACTTCAGGGCTCTAACATCATCCAAATTATGAAGTAGCCTCTCTGAAGAATTATATGCTTCAGGACACAAGGAAAGGACAACAATTTCCAGACTTATATTATCCAAAGACACAACCTTAGGCAAAAAGTCAAACTTGGCGTTTTCCAAATTTCCTTATCTAATTGCCTTATCCTGATAAAAAATGAGATAAGGAGAAACAAGAAAGAAAAGATAATTCAGAAACTCACCAACTAGCAGAAAAGATATGGGGGAGCCTGCAGAACCTTCAAAACCAAATTTAGATTCCAAGGTGGAAAAATTGGTTTAATATGTGCCAAACCTGAAAAAAACATAGATTTTTCTATGGAACAAAACTGAAAGGGCAGAAATCTGCACTTTCAAAAAACTGGCAGATAAGCCCTTATGCAAACCATCCTCTAAGAACTGCAAAATCCTAGGAAATCTAAAAGAATGCTAGGAAAAACCATGATAAATACACCAAGAAATAAATGTTTTCCAGACATTATGATAATTTTCCTTTTCAAAGGCTCATGTGCCTTGATCAGAGTCTCAACCACATAATCTGAAAAATCCATAATCCTAAAAACCAAACTTTCAATCTCCATGCCATCAAGCTTAGAGACTTAGAGATCTGGAAAGAAAAACGGACCTTGAGACAGACGGTCTGGCTGCAGAGGAAGAGGCCATGAAGGGCAACTGGACATCTGCACTAGGTCTGCATACCAAACCCTGCAATGCCAAGCTTGAGCAATCAAAAGTACTGATAACTCCTATTGCCTAATCTTGGAAAATTACTCTGGGATGAAGAAACACACAGGCAAGCTGAAAGGAGGCAGGAGCTACTAGAGCCTCCACAAACTTCACCTGAGGAGTCCTGGACCTCGCAAAAGTACCTGGAAAGTTTGTTGTTTAAAAGGACAGTCTACACCAAAATCAAAATTGTTATTGTTTAAAAAGATAAGATAATCCCTTTATTACTGATTCCCCAGTTTTGCACAACCAACATGACTACCTTGTATCTAAACCTCTTCTGACATATCACATAGCTATTTATTTATCTATTGACTTGCATTTCAGCCAATAAGTGCTGTGTCCTGCACAACTCCACGGAGATGAGCAGAATGTTATCTATATGGCACACATGAATTGGCAGTCTCTTGTTGCGAAAAGCTAATAGAAAAGCATGCGATAAGAGGTTATCTGTAGTGGTTTAGAAACAGGCAGACATTTAGAGGTTTACATTTTATAAAGTATATTAATATAACAATGTTGGTTGTGCAAAGCTGGGGAATGGGTAGTAAATTAGTTATCTATCTTTTTAAACAATAACAATTTTGGTGTAGACTGTCCCTTTAACCAAGAGGAGCCCCCAAAGATCCACAATGTGATTGAAAACATCCTGATGGAGAGACCATTCCCCTGGATGCAGAGACTAACGACTGAGAAAACTGCAGAAATCAGACAATTGGCTTCTGCCCATGAAAGGATTTAAAGAACTTCCCTTATGGCTAGAGAACAGTGACATTGTCTGATTGAGACTACCTTTTTAATAGAGTCCAACTTGTTTCTATATCATTTCTTGGCAACTTCGCCTCCTGAGGAGCACAAATGCCCTGTATACTCAGAGACCCCCAGTCCCCCAAACCTGTAAGACTTGCATCTGTAGTGATCACAGTCCAGATAAGACGAGCAAAAGAAGCTGATGATCCAGCAAATAAGACAGGGACGGATGAGTTCTGTGATCCAGAAAAATCTCTTGAGACAGCTGAGTACGATCTCTGCACCATTGGCAAAGCATAAAAAGCTGAAGAGGCCTCATGTGAAAACGAGCAAACTGAATAGCATCCAATGCAGCAATCATGAGACCTAATACCTCTATACAAAGAGAGGGCAAAAAAAGAGACTGAAGGTTTATACAGGCTGCATCCAGCTTTAGCCTTCTCTGATTTGTTAAAAGTCTCATGGAAACAATCTATTCGCACCCCCCAAAAAAGTGACCTTTGTTTGAGGAACCAAAGAATTTTTTGGAAAATGTAACTTCCAACCATGCTGTTGAAAACACAACAGTCTGTTGGTGTGAAAATACTGCTAAATCTTAAAGATGGAGCCTGAATTAAAGGGACAGTCAACACAAAAATTGTTTCCCAACTTTGCACAAAAAAAAATGGTTATATTAACATAATATATAACCTTTAAACCTCAAAATTTCTGTTTGTTTCAAAGTCCCTAAAGACAGCCCCACAATCAAATGCTTTTGAATTTGCTTTTCACATCAGGAGAAGCTAGTTTATGTGAGCTATATAGTTAACATTGTGCTGACGCCCGTGGACTAACACAGCACTTATTGGCTTAAATGCAAGTCAGGGCAGTCAAAAGATGCTTAGAAACAATGTAATCACAGAGGTAAAAAGTGTATTAATATAACCATGTTTTCTGTGCAAAACTGGGGAATGGGTAATAACGTGATTATCATTTAAAACAATACAAATTTTTGAGTTGACTGTCCCTTTAAGGTATCGTCCAGGTAACTAAACACTGCAATGCTCTGAGTTCTGATCATAGACAGAAGGGCACCTAGAACCTTTGAGAAACTTGTTGGAGCAGTAGCCATACAAAATGGTAGAGCAACAAACTGAAGTGCTTGTCTAGAAAGGCAAACCTTAGAAACTTATGTTTCCTGTGAATAGGAACAGTAAAGTAAAAGTTAAATGTATTGCGTAAATAAACTGACCTTGCTAAACAAAAGGCAGAATAGCCCAAATAGTCTCAATTTTGTTCAATAGCTTTTAGATCCAAAACTGGTCTGAAAGTTCCCTTGTTCTTTGGAACAATAAAGAGATTTGAATAAAATCTCATCCCTTGTTCCAACAACGGAACATAAACAATATTCCCATAGATTCCAGATCCAACAATTGTCCAGCGCTACGGAATTTGGCGGCGCTATACAAATAAATGATAATAATAATAACAATGGCTAAACAAGGCTTAAAGGGACAGTCAACGGCAGAATTGTTATTGTTTAAAAAGATAATCCCTTTATTACCCATTCCCTAGTTTTGCATAACCAACACAGTTATATTAATATACTTTTTACCTTTGTGATTACCTTGTATCTAAGCCTCTGCAAACTGCCCCCTTATTTTAGTTCTTTTGACAGACTTGCATTTTAGCCAATCAGTGCTGACTCCTAGGTAACTCCACGTGCGTGAGCTCAATGTTATCTATATGACACACATTAACTAACGCCCTCTAGTGGTGAAAAACTGTCAAAATTCATTTAGATAAGATGCGGCCTTCAAGTTCTAAGAAATTAGCACATGAGCCTACCTAGGTTTAGCTTTCAACTAAGAATACCAAGAGAACAAAGAAAAATTGGTGAAAAAAATAAATGGGAAAGATGTTTAAAATTACATGCCCTATCTAAATCATGAACATTTATTTTGGACTTGACTGTGCCTTTAAGCCTTCAAAAGATCCTTTGGAACATTGCACAGAATAAACATTCCTCTGGGAGGCCTTGTTCTGAAACCTATTTGTTAACTCTGAGAACCTATATTTAGAACCCAGAGATATGGAACAGACTGAAACTAAGCTTCCTAAAAAAGGCCTTACCTGCCCCCTACCAGAGCCTTTGGGTCGGGGGCGCACATTCATGCAGACTTGGAAGTACGGGTAGATTTTTTGGACTGTTTAATCCTGTACCAGTTAGAACTTGGCTTCAAAGGCGTGGCCAGAGGAACCTTGCTTTTGAGAGGAGTAATCAGATTTTTGTTCCCTGTTGTGACCAAAGGAACGAAAATGTTTAGAATCTTTAGATTTGTCCCTGATCTTCTTGTCCTTTGACCTCCAGTAGAAATAATTGATTCTTGGAAATAAAGTGATAAAATTCTGGATTAAGAGTGACACCATATCAGCAGAACAAAGACTAACTATAAAGCTCTTCTGGAAAGAACTGCCATAGACATACTCTTAGTGATGTAAAAAATTGCATCACTAATTAAAGTATTAGCACATTTAAGCAATTCCAACAAAAAAAATCTCTAGCATGAATCATCAGAAAACTGTTTGGAAAGACTATTTAATCAAAGTGAAGAAGCAGCTGTCACACCAGCAATAGAGACTGCTGGCCTAAATAAAAAATCCCTTCTTTGGAAGGATTCTAACTTCCAATCTAAAGGGTCTTTAAAGGAAGAACTCTCTTACAAAGGAATAGTAGTATGCTTAGCAGAGGTAGAAAACAGAATTTATGCTTACCTGATAAATTACTTTCTCCTACGGTGTGTCCGGTCCACGGCGTCATCCTTACTTGTGGGATATTCTCTTCCCCAACAGGAAATGGCAAAGAGCCCAGCAAAGCTGGTCACATGATCCCTCCTAGGCTCCGCCTACCCCAGTCATTCGACCGACGTAAAGGAGGAATATGCATAGGAGAAATCATATGATACCGTGGTGACTGTAGTTAGAGAAAATAATTAATCAGACCTGATTAAAAAAACCAGGGCGGGCCGTGGACCGGACACACCGTTGGAGAAAGTAATTTATCAGGTAAGCATAAATTCTGTTTTCTCCAACATAGGTGTGTCCGGTCCACGGCGTCATCCTTACTTGTGGGAACCAATACCAAAGCTTTAGGACACGGATGATGAGAGGGAGCAAATCAGGTCACCTAGATGGAAGGCACCACGGCTTGCAAAACCTTTCTCCCAAAAATAGCCTCAGAAGAAGCAAAAGTATCAAATTTGTAAAATTTGGTAAAAGTGTGCAGTGAAGACCAAGTCGCTGCCTTACATATCTGATCAACAGAAGCCTCGTTCTTGAAGGCCCATGTGGAAGCCACAGCCCTAGTGGAGTGAGCTGTGATTCTTTCAGGAGGCTGCCGTCTCATAAGCCAATCGGATGATGCTTTTAAGCCAAAAAGAGAGAGAGGTAGAAGTTGCTTTTTGACCTCTCCTTTTACCAGAATAAACAACAAACAAAGAAGATGTTTGTCTGAAATCCTTTGTAGCCTCTAAATAGAATTTTAGAGCACGAACTACATCCAAATTGTGTAACAAACGTTCCTTCTTTGAAACTGGATTCGGACACAAAGAAGGCACAACTATCTCCTGGTTAATGTTTTTGTTAGAAACAACTTTCGGAAGAAAACCAGGTTTAGTACGCAAAACCACCTTATCTGCATGGAACACCAGATAAGGAGGAGAACACTGCAGAGCAGATAACTCTGAAGCTCTTCTAGCAGAAGAAATTGCAACCAAAAACAAAACTTTCCAAGATAGTAACTTAATATCTAAGGAATGTAAGGGTTCAAACGGAACCCCTTGAAGAACTGAAAGAACTAAATTGAGACTCCAAGGAGGAGTCAAAGGTTTGTAAACAGGCTTGATTCTAACCAGAGCCTGAACAAAAGCTTGAACATCTGGCACAGCCGCCATTTTTTTGTGAAGTAAAACAGATAAAGCAGAAATCTGTCCCTTCAAAGAACTTGCAGATAATCCTTTCTCCAAACCCTCCTGTAGAAAGGATAGAATCTTAGGAATTTTTATCTTGTTCCATGGGAATCCTTTAGATTCACACCAACAAATATATTTTTTTCATATTTTATGGTAAATTTTCCTAGTTACAGGCTTTCTAGCCTGAACAAGAGTATCAATGACAGAATCTGAAAACTCACGCTTTGATAAAATCAAGCGTTCAATCTCCAAGCAGTCAGTTGGAGTGAAGCCAGATTCGGATGTTCAAATGGACCTTGAACAAGAAGGTCCTGTCTCAAAGGTAGCTTCCATGGTGGAGCCGATGACATATTCACCAGGTCTGCATACCAAGTTCTGCGTGGCCACGCAGGAGCTATCAAGATCACCGAAGCCCTCTCCTGATTGATCCTGGCTACCAGCCTGGGAATGAGAGGGAACGGTGGGAATACATAAGCTAGGTTGAAGGTCCAAGGCGCTATCAGTGCATCTACTAGAGTCGCCCTGGGATCCCTGGATCTGGACCCGTAGCAAGGAACCTTGAAGTTCTGACGAGACGCCATCAGGTCCATGTCTGGAATGCCCCATAATTGAGTTATTTGGGCAAAGATTTCCGGATGGAGTTCCCACTCCCCCGGATGGAAATTCTGACGACTCAGAAAATCCGCTTCCCAATTTTCCACTCCTGGGATGTGGATTGCAGACAAGTGGCAGGAGTGATTCTCCGCCCATTGAATTATTTTGGTCACTTCCTCCATCGCCAGGGAACTCCTTGTTCCCCCCTGATGGTTGATATATGCAACAGTCGTCATGTTGTCTGATTGAAACCTTATGAATTTGGCCTTTGCTAGTTGAGGCCAAGCTTTGAGAGCATTGAATATCGCTCGCAGTTCCAGAATGTTTATCGGGAGAAGAGATTCTTCCCGATACCATAGACCCTGAGCTTTCAGGGGTTCCCAGACCGCGCCCCAGCCCACCAGACTGGCGTCGGTCGTGACAATGACCCACTCTGGTCTGCGGAAGCTCATTCCCTGTGACAGGTTGTCCAGGTTCAGCCACCAACGGAGTGAATCTCTGGTTCTTTGATCTACTTGGATCGTCGGAGACAAGTCTGTATAATCCCCATTCCACTGTCTGAGCATGCACAGTTGTAATGGTCTTAGATGAATTCGTGCAAAAGGAACTATGTCCATTGCCGCAACCATCAAACCTATTACTTCCATGCACTGCGCTATGGAAGGAAGAAGAACAGAATGAAGTACTTGACAAGAGCTTAGAAGTTTTGATTTTCTGGCCTCTGTCAGAAAAATCTTCATTTCTAAGGAGTCTATTATTGTTCCCAAGAAGGGAACTCTTGTTGACTGGGACAGAGAACTTTTTTCTATGTTCACTTTCCACCCGTGAGATCTGAGAAAGGCTAGGACAATGTCCGTATGAGCCTTTGCTTTTGACAGAGACGACGCTTGAATCAGTATGTCGTCCAAGTAAGGTACTACTGCAATGCCCCTTGGTCTTAGCACCGCTAGAAGGGACCCTAGTACCTTTGTGAAAATCCTTGGAGCAGTGGCTAATCCGAACGGAAGTGCCACAAACTGGTAATGCTTGTCCAGAAAGGCGAACCTTAGGAACCGATGATGTTCCTTGTGGATAGGAATATGTAGATACGCATCCTTTAAATCCACCGTGGTCATGAATTGACCTTCCTGGATGGTAGGAAGAATTGTTTGAATGGTTTCCATCTTGAACGATGGAACCCTGAGAAATTTGTTTAGAATCTTGAGATCTAAAATTGGTCTGAATGTTCCTTCTTTTTTGGGAACTATGAACAGATTGGAGTAAAACCCCATCCCTTGTTCTCCTAATGGAACAGGATGAATCACTCCCATTCTTAACAGGTCTTCTACACAATGTAAGAATGCCTGTCTTTTTATTTGGTTTGAAGACAATTGAGACCTGTGGAACCTCCCCCTTGGGGGTAGTTCCTTGAATTCCAGGAGATAACCTTGAGAAACTATTTCTAGCGCCCAAGGATCCTGAACATCTCTTGCCCAAGCCTGAGCAAAGAGAGAGAGTCTGCCCCCCACCAGATCCGGTCCCGGATCGGGGGCCAACACTTCATGCTGTTTTAGTAGCAGTGGCAGGTTTCTTGGCCTGCTTACCCTTGTTCCAGCCTTGCATCGGTCTCCAGGCTGGTTTGGTTTGAGAACTATTACCCTCTTGCTTAGAGGGAGTAGAATTTGAGGCTGGTCCGTTTCTGCGAAAGGGACGAAAATTTGGCTTATTTTTAGCCTTAAAAGACCTATCCTGAGGAAGGGCGTGGCCCTTTCCCCCAGTGATGTCTGAAATAATCTCTTTCAAGTCAGGGCCAAACAGCGTTTTACCTTTGAAAGGGATGTTAAGCAATTTGTTCTTGGAGGACACATCCGCTGACCAAGACTTTAGCCAAAGCGCTCTGCGCTCCACAATAGCAAAACCTGAATTTTTCGCCGCTAATCTAGCTAATTGCAAAGTGGCGTCTAAGATAAAAGAGTTAGCCAATTTAAGTGCTTGAACTCTGTCCATAACCTCCTCATACGAAGAGTCTTTATTGAGCGACTTTTCTAGTTCTTCGAACCAGAACACGCTGCTGTAGTGACAGGAACAATGCATGAAATTGGTTGTAGAAGGTAACCTTGCTGAACAAACATCTTTTTAAGCAAACCCTCTAATTTTTTATCCATAGGATCTTTGAAAGCACAACTATCTTCTATAGGGATAGTAGTGCGTTTGTTTAGAGTAGAAACCGCCCCCTCGACCTTGGGGACTGTCTGCCATAAGTCCTTTCTGGGGTCGACCATAGGAAATAATTTTTTAAATATAGGGGGAGGAACAAAAGGTATGCCGGGCCTTTCCCATTCCTTATTTACAATGTCCGCCACCCGCTTGGGTATAGGAAAAGCATCGGGGGGCACCGGGACCTCTAGGAACTTGTCCATCTTACATAACTTCTCTGGAATGACCAAATTGTCACAATCATCCAGAGTAGATAACACCTCCTTAAGCAGAGCGCGGAGATGTTCTAATTTAAATTTAAAAGTAATAACATCAGGTTCAGCTTGTTGAGAAATTTTTCCTGAATCTGAAATTTCTCCCTCAGACAAAACCTCCCTCCTGGCCCCTTCAGATTGGTGTGAGGGTATGTCAGAACCATTATCATCAGCGTCCTCATGCTCTTCAGTATCTAAAACAGAGCAATCGCGCTTTCTCTGATAAGTGGGCATTTTGGACAAAATGTTTTTAATAGAATTATCCATTACAGCCGTTAATTGTTGCATAGTAAGAAGGATTGGCGCACTAGATGTACTAGGGGCCTCTTGTGTGGGCAAGACTGGTGTAGACACAGAAGGGGATGATGCAGTACCATGCTTACTCCCCTCGCTTGAGGAATCATTTTGGGCAACATCATTATCAGTGGCATCATTGTCCCTACTTTGTTTGGACACTGTCACATTCATCACATATATTTAAATGGGGAGGAACCTTGGCTTCCAAACATACAGAACATCGTCTATCTGATGGTTCAGACATGTTAACAGGCATAAACTTGATAACAAAGCACAAAAAACGTTTTAAAATAAAACCGTTACTGTCACTTTAAATTTTAAACTGAACACACTTTATTACTGAATATGTGAAAAAGTATGAAGGAATTGTTAAAAATTCACCAAAATTTCACCACAGTGTCTTAAAAGTATTGCACACCAAATTTGAAAGCTTTAACTCTTAAAATAACGGAACCGGAGCCGTTTTTACATTTAACCCCTATACAGTCCCTGGTATCTGCTTTGCTGAGACCCAACCAAGCCCAGAGGGGAATACGATACCAAATGACGCCTTCAATAAGCTTTTTCAGTGGTTCTTAGCTCCTCACACATGCATCTGCATGCCTTGCTTTCCAAAAACAACTGCGCATTAGTGGCGCGAAAATGAGGCTCTGCCTATGACTAGAAAAGGCCCCCAGTGAAAAAGGTGTCCAATACAGTGCCTGCCGTTTTTACATACATCCCCAAGATTAAAAGAACTATTTATAGTTATAATCCACTAAATATACTTATAAAGTAATCGTTTTAGCCCAGAAAAATGTCTACCAGTCTTTAAAGCCCTTGTGAAGCCCTTTATTCTTATACTAAACTAAGAAAATGGCTTACCGGTTCCCATAGGGAAAATGACAGCTTCCAGCATTACCAAGTCTTGTTAGAAATGTGTCATACCTCAAGCAGCAAAAGTCTGCCCACTGTTTCCCCCAACTGAAGTTAATTCATCTCAACAGTCCTGTGTGGAAACAGCCATCGATTTTAGTAACGGTTGCTAAAATCATTTTCCTCTTACAAACAGAAATCTTCATCTCTTTTCTGTTTCAGAGTAAATAGTACATACCAGCACTATTTTAAAATAACAAACTCTTGATTGAAGAATAAAAACTACATTTAAACACCAAAAAACTCTTAGCCATCTCCGTGGAGATGTTGCCTGTGCAACGGCAAAGAGAATGACTGGGGTAGGCGGAGCCTAGGAGGGATCATGTGACCAGCTTTGCTGGGCTCTTTGCCATTTCCTGTTGGGGAAGAGAATATCCCACAAGTAAGGATGACGCCGTGGACCGGACACACCTATGTTGGAGAAATGGCCCCATCCACTTTAGGGACATTTTCTCAAAGCTCATTAGAAGCAGGTAGAAGATACATTTACTTAAACTTTGCAGAAGGATTAAAAGGGACTACCTGGCTTACACCAGTGTTCTTCAAATCACAAGTCACAACACGTTTACAGAGCTTGCTCTGTTCACAGACCTAATAAAGAGATTGAAGCTAATCCCTTTGTGTATTCTAGGAGGCACTGTCCCGGAGCTCCATTGTTTATTAGCATCAAATATCTCTTCAGGCTTCTCCCCTTGTGAGTGTGCCTGCTCTCACACTTTAGGGTGAGCTTCTAGCCTCTGCCTGTTGTGCCACTGTTTCCTTTAAACAGCGGACAGTGCCAGTGAGAATGTTACTGATGGTGCACTTAACAGCTCGCTAGCCCTGCAGACCTTGTCTTCGGCACCTTCCTCTGGGAAGCTGGCATTGTGATTTTGCCGTTCCATCTGGAGGACTAACTACCTGGCCTCGCTGCAGCAGATCAAACTGGGGACCTACAATCTCAAGTGTAAGGCATTGGAGGAGGAGAACTGGGACTTGTGAAAAACCAGTGTCACTATAAGACATCAATAACCCTTGCTCTGTGAGTCACAAATGCAATTATGGTCAGTAAAGACAACCAAAATTCCTAAATCACAGCACAAATTTCCCTGTTAGCTGAGCAGGTTTTTATGTCTCACATGCTTACCTACATGTAACCCAAAGTTACGACCGAAGTTTATGATTATGAAAGATCGTGAAAAACATTCAGATGACACCTTTATATAAAATATTAATATAGTTAACATTTTTAATTATTTTTTTGGCTATTACTATTAAAGGGACATAATACTCATATGCTAAATCACTTGAAACTGATGCAGTATAACTGTAAAAAGCTGACCGGAAAATATCACCTGAGCATCTCTATGTAAAAAAGGAAGATATTTTATCTCACAATTTCCTCAGCTCAGCAGAGTAAGTTCTGTGTAAAAAGTTATACTCAGATGCAGGTAAAAAAAATTAGAAAATGAAGAAATGAACAGCAGCCAATCAGCAGTGCTGAGGTCATGAACTCTTTTACTGTGATCTCATGAGATTTGACTTAACTCTCATGAGATTTCATTGTAAACTTTCTTACACTGAATAGGGAAATAAGATGAGAGTGCACGAGGCTCAACCATTCGGCTGTCCAGGGACAGGCATACGGATATGCGGCTTAGAAGTCCTTTACAATGGGATGTGGCACTGAGAAACTTTTGAGGTAAAATATATTTATTTTTTACATAAAGATGTTCAGGTGATATTTTCTAGACAGCTTTTTACAGCTATGCTCCATCACTTTCAAGTGTTTCAACATTTGGGTATTATGGCCCTTTAAATCCAATTATTTATTATAAGGCGTTATTTTTTTGGTGTATCCAGATTACAAAGATCTGTCATCTTTGTAAAAGCAGTTTTTGCTATATTAAAAGCATTGGCGGAGGGGGGGAGTCATGGGGACTGCCGGGAATGGGCATCCTTAACAGTAGTGATGGCCGCACCCAGGAGTGACAGGCTGCACTGGGGATAGCAGAAAGCGAAACACCAAGTGGTGACAGTTTGCATTGGTGACAAGTGAAGAACCCAGGTGTGACAGTTTGAATATAGAATATTAATGAAAAAATTACAGTTGTACCATTTATGCAACAAAGTGACCCTGTCTGGGGTTGCAGATTACACTAGGCATGCTTCAGGGTGAAGCTGTAGAGATGGCAGGATGCAGTGGACTTGCTACAGATTGATTCCTTAGGGATGACAGATTCCCCTGGGCATGTTACTGAAAAATTCAGGGTGAAAGCTTGCACTTGATATGTCAAAAAGTCAAACACCTGTGGGTAACAGTTTATCCAAGTTATGTTTTATGTATGAGAGTGTGTATGTTGTATGAGTGTGTGTGGTGTGTTGTATGCAAGTGTGTGTGTTGTATGCAAATGTCTGTGATGTTTGTGTTGTATGAGATTGTGTGTGCAAGTGTTGTATGAGAGTGTGTATTTTATCTAAGTGTGTGTGTTGTACAAGAGTGTATGTGGTATGTCTGTTGTATGAGTGTGTGTGTTATTACCTTTTATAACACTTTCAAGTTTAACTACAATTAGGAATAAAGTATGCACACATTTTAGTCACTTTTCCAAAAATTACAGCTATCTTATTGTACCAAGCATAAAAATAGGGTTGCAAAGGTATGTGTTATCGATGCACTGGGTCTTGAAGAAGAAAAAAAGTTTGAAGAACCATGGCTTAGACCAGCATCAAGGACAAATAAAACCCCAGAGGACTTATCTATGGGTTTATAAATTAAATCTAAACAATTTACAGACTTGTCAGTTACTTTAGGATCTTTAACCCCTAAAGTAAGCAAAATCTCCTTTAAAAGAGAAAAAATTTGACCAACTTTAAACAAAAAGAGAGGATGACTGATTCATGATCAGAGGCAGACCCCTGATCGTCAGAGAAAACCTCTGCTTCTGAGGACTCAGCAGAAACATTAGTAGAAGCATTAGATTCAGCAGGCTTAGATCTAGTAGAATGCAAAATTATGAACTGTCCTTAACTCTAGGAGCAAAATCTGTATAAGTCCCCTGTAAGGAACAAACAGAAGGAGCAGTAATACAATTGGAAGCAAAAGCAGCATTAGACATGTGTCAAACATAAAAGACCTTAGCCTTTTTACAATAAACACAATTAAAGCTGGTAGGAAAGTCTTCAGGAGGCCCAGTTTCTAGAAAGGATTTAGGGACAGAATCAAAAGGCTCTATTATTGCAAAAATCTTCCCGTTTAAGTAGAAAAACATAAATTATGCTTACCTGATAATTTTCTTTTCTTCTGACGGGAAGAGTCAACAGCTGCATTCATTATTTTTGGGAATTCAGAACCTGGACACCAGGAGGAGGCAAAGACACCCAGCCAAAGGCTTCAAATACCTCCCCCACTTCCCTCATACCCCAGTCATTCCTGTCAAGGGAACAAGGAACAGTAGGAGAAATATCAGGGTGAAAAAAGGTGCCAGAAGAACAAAATGTAACTGCCGCCTTATAGACAAAACACGGGCGGAGCTGTGGACTCTTCCCGTCAGAAGAAAAGAAAATGATCAGGTAAGCATAATTTATGTTTTTCTTCTTAAACGGGAAGAGTCCACAGCTGCATTAATTATTTTTGGGAAATCAATACCCAAGCCGGAGGACACTGAATGCAAACAAAGGGTGGGTACAAAAAGCAGCCCCTTCGAAAGGCACCACAGCCTAAAATTACCCGACACCCTATAAAAAATTATAAACGACACAGATAAAAAAAACGGAAGCCCAGGTAACTGCACATCAGTTACATAACCTGCAAAGTCGTGCTAGAGACCACTCAGACCCAGAGTCTGCTGAGCCAGGCCAGCGGCTCTCGACTCCCACAAAAAGAAACCCAGACCTCTATCTACCCCCGAGAGGGACAATAGATAACCCCATAAGAGATCCAAAGGACTGTCAAAACAAACAGAGAAACGCAAGGTTGCCACAGTACCATCACCCAGGGAGACAAAATCCCTAGAAGCCCAAAGACCAGAACAGAAGTCCATACCAGGATAAAAAAAACATCACTAAGATGACCAGAGGGCCACCCTTCCCTGACACAGCACCATACCACAGAAGGTGCTCCAGAAAACCCTAGTTCCCTGTTGCACCATAGTCAAGTCGAAACCCACAGGCTAGACAAGCATAGACAACAGAGACAGGATAACCATCCCAGCAGCTAACAAAGAGCTCTCCAAGAGAACATCAAGTCACCTGAAACAAGAACTTGGGATGACCAGCCTCCAGGCAGCAAAGCTGACCCTAAGCCATTGCGGGACTCAACCCACCGAGTAACGCCGAAAAATCTCGACAACTCCCGATCAGAAAAATTACTGGGCTCCCAGGAGCGTCCCCTCCCCCAGACGCCACCAAAGAGAGATGGACATTAATAGTCCTTCCACCGAAGGGGAGTACAGACTCAAAAAAAAAAAAAGAAAGAAAGAAAAAAAAAAAGAAAAGAAAAGAAAAAAGGTCAACACTGCATAGAGCAAACCGATCCCCGACCTTCCTTCCAGGGTAATGGTCCCAGCTCAGAGGCTAGTTAAAGACCGAAGACAAGAGTCCCAGACCTCTGGAAGAAAAAGGATGGAACTACGAGGAAGCAAAACCCCAGAGTAGAACTAAACCGGCATGCTACCGTGAGTCAGGACAGGAACTTCATGCTCGGGTCCGAGAACCCCTACACTGATGTCTTCCATAAAGAGGAACACTTCCCAAGAGAAGAGAGTACTCAGACCCCCAGCACCCAAATACCAGAATCTAGCAGATAACAGGAGCCTTACCTGGGTCCAAACCCACAACCTCCTGCTTCATGGTGGAGTCAACCACTACTCTATTCCAAGATTCTGAGTACGCAAAGTAAGGGAAAAATCCCCTACAAGACAATAAAAACAAGAACCCACAGGTCGTCACAAATACTGAGGTATCTCCAAATCAAGGAGAACACAGAAGAACCCATCCCCCACCCTAGGTGAGAAAGAGGGAACTAAGCAACGGAAACCACCCTACCAATAGATGCAAGACCCTTCGGCCAATATCGCCATCCCAGTTGAAATGACACCTGGAGTCTACAAGGAAGCATCAGATGCCCCAGAAGACCAATAGGGACCCGTCAGGGAGACCTTAAACTTAAGCCTCAAGCAGATATGAATCTCCCATGAGAGACAGAAACCTCGCCCCCCTAAAAGGGACACACGGGATCCCAAACCCTAAGCAGAACCTGTCCATGCCCGATCCAAGCAAGAGGCATGGTCCTAAGCCAGATTCCTCGAAAAACGGAATAAATCAAAAGATCTAACCTCCTGAGGAACCCCTAAGCTGCCTCCTATGAGTAGGAGCGCACTAACGTCCGCAGACTTAAGGAACCTAGCAACAGCCTCAAACCCAAGAGTCTGAAAGAACTCCTGACCAGTTTAAGAATTGGGCACCCAGTACCCCTGGATCACAAGGTAACCCTGGTAGACAGGCTTAACTACCTGATCCACACGGTCATCTTTCTGACCCCAGAATTGTGAAAGACTGTAACCGAACACGGACTTCCACTCTCAAGCCCGAAGGCTAGATCTGCAACGAGGTTGAAGGACAACACCCTAACGTTGAAAGACCAAGGTATGACCAAGCGTAGATCCTATAAGGAGAAGACGACAGTCTACAGAGATGCTTGCAGGATCGGTCTCCCGACAACCCTTTAACCAGGAAAAAGGCTGGGTGCCTTGCAGTTCCTCGCAGAAAGGTAGGATAACCCCTGCACTCCACTTACTAGAGCAATGCTGAGCAAAGGAAGGAGGACATGCCCGCACTTCCAAAAAGATGACCCAACCCAAGACAAGAAGAAAAGAGACTCCGCCACCACAAAAAGTAATGCTATTAGGCTAAGGAGTCAACATCCGGAAGAAAACGCAAGTGAGGACACCAATCGATCACACTCAAAAAACTAGACCACGGAGGTCATTCACATCTCTCAACTCCAAAGGAATGGAAACTACAGTTCCGGGTCCCCAGGGACCTTTAAGAACCATGATGACGTCTGAAAAAGTCAGACCCGTATCCCCAGCGAATAGCCAGAAAAGGCCAAATGAGATAAAAAAACATAATTTATGTAAGAACTTACCTGATAAATTCATTTCTTTCATATTAGCAAGAGTCCATGAGCTAGTGACGTATGGGATATACATTCCTACCAGGAGGGGCAAAGTTTCCCAAACCTTAAAATGCCTATAAATACACCCCTCACCACACCCACAATTCAGTTTAACGAATAGCCAAGAAGTGGGGTGATAAGAAAAAAGTGCGAAAGCATATAAAATAAGGAATTGGAATAATTGTGCTTTATACAAAAAATCATAACCACCACAAAAAAGGGCGGGCCTCATGGACTCTTGCTAATATGAAAGAAATGAATTTATCAGGTAAGTTCTTACATAAATTATGTTTTCTTTCATGTAATTAGCAAGAGTCCATGAGCTAGTGACGTATGGGATAATGACTACCCAAGATGTGGATCTTTCCACACAAGAGTCACTAGAGAGGGAGGGATAAAATAAAGACAGCCAATTCCTGCTGAAAATAATCCACACCCAAAATAAAGTTTAATGAAAAACATAAGCAGAAGATTCAAACTGAAACCGCTGCCTGAAGTACTTTTCTACCAAAAACTGCTTCAGAAGAAGAAAATACAACAAAATGGTAGAATTTGGTAAAGGTATGCAAAGAGAACCAAGTTGCCACTTTGCAAATCTGATCAACCGAAGCTTCATTCCTAAACGCCCAGGAAGTAGAAACTGACCTAGTAGAATGAGCTGTAATCCTATGAGGCGGAGTCTTACCCGACTCAAAATAGGCAAGATGAAATAAAGATTTCAACCAAGATGCCAAAGAAATGGCAGAAGTTTTCTGGCCTTTCTAAAACCGGAAAAGATAACAAATAAACCAGAAGTCTTTCGGAAAGACTTAATAGCTTCAACATAATATTTCAAAGCTCTAATAACATCCAAAGAATGCAACGATTTCTCCTTAGAATTCTTAGGATTAGGACATAATGAAGGAACCACAATGTCTCTACTAATGTTGTTGGAATTCACAACTTAGGTAAAAATTCAAAAGAAGTTCGCAACACCGCCTTATCCCGATGAAAAATCAGAAAAGGAGACTCACAAGAAAGAGCAGATAATTCAGAAACTCTTCTGGCAGAAGAGATGGCCAAAAGGAACAAAACTTTCCAAGAAAGTAATTTAATATCCAATGAATGCATAGGTTCAAATGGAGGAGCTTGAAGAGCCCCCAGAACCAAATTCAAACTCCAAGGAGGAGAAATTGACTTAATGACAGGCTTTATACGAACCAAAGCTTGTACAAAACAATGAATATCAGGAAGAATAGCAATCTTTCTGTTGAAAAAGAACAGAAAGAGCAGAGATTTGACCTTTCAAGGAACTTGCGGACAAACCCTTATCTAAACCATCCTGAAGAAATTGTAATATTCTCGGTATTCTAAAAGAATGCCAAGAAAAATGATGAGAAAGACACCAAGAAATATAAGTCTTCCAGACTCTATAATATATCTCTCTGGATACAGATTTACGAGCCTGTAACATAGTATTAATCACAGAGTCAGAGAAACCTCTTTGACCAAGAATCAAGCGTTCAATCTCCATACCTTTAAATTTAAGGATTTCAGATCCTGATGGAAAAAAAGGACCTTGAGACAAAAGGTCTGGTCTTAACGGAAGAGTACACGGTTGGCAAGAGGCCATCCGGACAAGATCCTCATACCAAAACCTGTGAGGCCATGCCGGAGCTACCAGCAGAACAAACGAGCATTCCTTCAGAATCTTGGAGATTACTCTTGGAAGAAGAACTAGAGGCGGAAAGATATAGGCAGGATGATACTTCCAAGGAAGTGAAAATGCATCCACTGCCTCCGCCTGAGGATCCCGGGATCTGGACAGATACCTGGGAAGTTTCTTGTTTAGATGAGAAGCCATCAGATCTATTTCTGGAAGTTCCCACATTTGAACAATCTGAAGAAATACCTCTGGGTGAAGAGACCATTCGCCCGGATGCAACGTTTGGCGACTGAGATAATCCGCTTTCCAATTGTCCATACCTGGGATATAAACCGCAGAGATTAGACAGGAGCTGGATTCCGCCCAAACCAAAATTCGAGATACTTCTTTCATAGCCAGAGGACTGTGAGTCCCTCCTTGATGATTGATGTATGCCACAGATGTGACATTGTCTTATCTGAAAACAAATGAACAACTCTCTCTTCGGAAGAGGCCAAGACTGAAGAGCTCTGAAAATTGCACGGAGTTCCAAAATATTGATCGGAAATCTCACCTCCTGAGATTCCCAAACCCCTTGTGCCGTCAGATACCCCCATACAGCTCCCCAACCTGTAAAACTAGCATCTGTTGAGATTATAGTCCAGGTCGGAAGAACAAAGAAGCCCCCTGAACTAAACGATGGTGATCTGTCCACCATGTCAGAGAGTGTCATAAAATCGGTTTAAAGATATTAATTGAGATATCTTTGAGTAATCCCTGCACCATTGGTTCAGCATACAGAGCTGAAGAGGTCGCATGTAAAAACGAGCAAAGGAGATCGCATCTGATGCGGCAGTCCTAAGACCCAACATTTCCATGCATAAGGCTACCAAAGGGAATGATTGTGACTGAAGGTTTTGACAAGCTGATATCAATGTTAAACTTCTCTTGACTGACAAGGACAGAGTCATAGACACTGAATTTATCTAGAAACCTAAAAAGGTTACCCTTGTCTGAGGAATCAATGAACTGATTGGTAAATTGATCCTCCAACCATGAACTTGAAGAAACAACACAAGTCGATTCGTATGAGATTCTACGAAAATGAGAAGACTGAGCAAGTACCAAGATATCGTCCAAATAAGGAAATACCAAAACCCTATTCTCTGAATACAGAAAGAAGGGCACCGAGAACCTTTGAAAAAAATTCTTGGAACTGAGGCTAGGCCAAACGGTAGAGCCACAAAACTGGTAATGCTTGTCTAAAAAGAGAATCTCAGACACTAAAAGTAATCTGGATGAATCGGAATATGCAGATACACATCCTGTAAATCTATTGTAGACATATAATGCCCTTGCTAAACAAAAGGCAGGATAGTCCTACAGTAACCATCTTGAATGTTGGTATCCTAACATAACGATTCAATAATGATAGATCCAGAACTGGTCTGAAGGAATTGACCTTCTTTGGTACAATGAAGAGATAAAATAAAACCCCAGCCCCTGTTCCAGAACTGGAACTGGCATAAATACTCCAGCCAACTCTAGATCTGAAACACATTTCAGAAATGCTGAGCCTTGCTGTGTTAACTGGGACACGGGAAAGAAAAGAATCTCTTAGCAGGAGGCCTTAACTTGAAGCCAATTCTGTACCTTTCTGAAACAATGTTTCTGAAACCAGAGATTAAGAACGGAATTGATCCAAATTTCTTTGAAGAAAACGTAATCTGCCCCATACCAGCTGAGCTGGAATAAGGGCCGCACCTTCATAGGTACTTAGGAGCTGGCTATAGGTTTCTATAAAGCTCGGATATATTCCAAACTGGAAATAGTTTCCAAACTGATACCGCTCCTGAGGATGAAGGATCAGGCTTTTGTTCCTTGTTGTGAGGAAAGGAACGAAATGATTATTTACCCTGAAAGAAAGGGAAAGCAAAGTTGACTTAGAAGACATGTCAGTATTCCAAGTTTAATCCATAAAGCTTTTCTAGCTAAAATAGCTAGAGACATATACCTGACATCAACTCTAATGATATCAAAAGATGGTATCACCAATAAAATTATTAGCATGTTATAGAATAATAATAATGCTATAAAATTATGATCTGTTACTTGTTGCGCTAAAGCTTCTAACCAAAAAGTTGAAGCTGCAGCAACATCCGCTAAAAATATAGCAGGTCTAAGAAGATTACCTGAACATAAGTAAGCTTTTCTTAGAAAGGATTCAATTTTCCTATCTAAAGGATCCTTAAATGAAGTACTATCTGCCATAGGAATAGTAGTACATTAGCAGGAGTAGAGACAGCCCCATAACCTTAGGGATTTTTGTCCCAAAAAACTCTAATCTGTCAGATGGCACAGGATATAATTTGCTTAAACGTCTAGAAGGAGTAAATAAATTACCCAAATTATTCCATTCCCTGGAAATTACTTCAGAAATAGCATCAGGGAGATAAAACACCTCTGGAATAACTACCTTATTTAAACGTTTACATTTAGTATCAAGAGGACCAGAATCCTCTATTTCTAATGCAAATAACACTTCTTTAAGTAAAGAACGAATAAATTCCATCTTGGACAAATACAAAGATTTATCAGCATCAAAATGATGATGTTCATTTAAAAATTCATCTGAAAAAAAGAGAAGTTTTAAAAGACTTTTATGTATACTAGAAGGAGAAATAACAGACATAGCCTTCTTAATGGATTTAAAATAAATAAAATCTCTTATGTTATCAGGAACACTCTGAAAATTAGATGTTGACGGAACAGCAACAGGTAATGTAACAGTACTAAAGGAAATTTTATCTGCATTAATAAGTTTGACATGACATGCAATACAAATAACAGCTGGAGAAACAGATACCAAAAGTTTATAGCAGACTTAGCTTGGTAGCTCCAGCACTGTGCAGTGATTTTCCTGTAGTAACTTCTGACTCAGTTGCAACGTGGAACATCTTGCAATATGTAAAAGAAAAAAACAACATATAAAGCAAAATTGATCAAATTCCTTAAATGACAGTTTCAGGAATGGGAAAAAAATGCCAGTGAACAAGCTTCTAGCAACCAGAAGCAATAAATAATGAGACTTAAATAATGTGGAGACAAAAATGACGCCCAAATTTTTTAGCGCCAAAAAAGACGCCCACATTATCTGGCGCCTAAATGCTTTTGGCGCCAAAAATGACGCCACATCCGGAACGCCGACATTTTTGGCGCAAAATAACGTCAAAGAATGACGCAACTTCCGGCGACACGTATGACGCCGGAAACGGAAATAGAATTTTTGCGCCAAAAAAGTCCGCGCCAAAAATGACGCAATAAAATGAAGCATTTTCAGCCCCCGCGAGCCTAACAGCCCACAGGGAAAAAGTCAAATTTTAAGGTAAAATATGTTAAATTAAAATGCATTATCCCAAATATGAAACTGACTGTCTGAAAAATAAGGAAAGTTGAACATTCTGAGTCAAGGCAAATAAATGTTTGAATA
This sequence comes from Bombina bombina, assembly GCF_027579735.1. Taxonomy (NCBI): domain Eukaryota; kingdom Metazoa; phylum Chordata; class Amphibia; order Anura; family Bombinatoridae; genus Bombina; species Bombina bombina. The sequence goes on along the minus strand of NC_069500.1, from coordinate 398,581,200 downwards.
CATATATTTAGAACTTTATAAACAAAGTGCCCAACCATAGCTAGGAGTGTCACAGAAAATAAGACTTACTTACCCCAGGACACTCATCTACATATAGCAGATAGCCAAACCAGTACTGAAACGAGAATCAGCAGAGGTAATGGTATATATAAGAGTATATCGTCGATCTGAAAAGGGAGGTAAGAGATGAATCTCTACGACCGATAACAGAGAACCTATGAAATAGACCCCGTAGAAGGAGATCACTGCATTCAAATAGGCAATACTCTCCTCACATCCCTCTGACATTCACTGCACGCTGAGAGGAAAACCGGGCTCCAACTTGCTGCGGAGCGCATATCAACGTAGAATCTAGCACAAACTTACTTCACCACCTCCATCGGAGGCAAAGTTTGTAAAACTGAATTGTGGGTGTGGTGAGGGGTGTATTTATAGGCATTTTAAGGTTTGGGAAACTTTGCCCCTCCTGGTAGGAATGTATATCCCATACGTCACTAGCTCATGGACTCTTGCTAATTACATGAAAGAAATTACAACCCTCCTCCCAGAAGAATTGGATCTACACACTAGGCCCCATACTTTGAAAAGTAGGGTACGAGCCCCGAGTCCATATCAATAGGCCAAAGTGACATTCAGAATCTGCATGATTCAATCAGCACCCCAGTACCTGCCTGGTATAAGGACACTCCAGAACTGTCTAAGGTCCAAGAAAAAACATAATTTATGTAAGAACTTACCTGATAAATTCATTTCTTTCATATTAGCAAGAGTCCATGAGCTAGTGACGTATGGGATATACATTCCTACCAGGAGGGGCAAAGTTTCCCAAACCTTAAAATGCCTATAAATACACCCCTCACCACACCCACAATTCAGTTTAACGAATAGCCAAGAAGTGGGGTGATAAGAAAAAAGTGCGAAAGCATATAAAATAATTGGAATAATTGTGCTTTATACAAAAAAATCAAAACCACCACAAAAAAGGGCGGGCCTCATGGACTCTTGCTAATATGAAAGAAATGAATTTATCAGGTAAGTTCTTACATAAATTATGTTTTCTTGATGGTTGGGGGGCGGAGCCAGCAGCCAAAGCAATGAGACGTGCATTTCTGAGGCTCCTGATTTTATTTTTCTATTCACCTAATCTTTCCCCTGTGGATCAATATTCAGATATCAGGCTATCATTAAGAACCTCAGGAGGCTAATGTAAATCCTCTGGCTGTAATATACAAAGTGATTTTATTGCCGTGTTAACATTTTTTGGAGAATCAGCAGGCCGCACATTTAAAATGGAGAAAGACAACTGCGCCACGCTACAGACACTACTCGATGAATACGAGCTACGGCTCCTCAATAGACTTGATGATCTATTAATAAGGATTGAAGCGGTGCGCGTAACTAGGAAACCTGACCTAACTGGTGATGAGGAAGAAGTGGATATCTGTGAAGATCCTGGAAACGTACAGCTAAGTGCAGGGGATCTCCACATAACACCTGATCTCCCTGATATGGAGCAACTGCCGGATGGATCTGTTTGCGGAGTGTCGGTCCTGCTGGACCGCAATGTGTTGACCCCTGTGAGGATTACTACTGCCGAGTCCTGTGTAGGAGGGAGCGTGACTGGCTTCTGTGAATGCGGACCTATTGCTGTGAGTACATCGCTGTCGGCCTCATGCCGAAGTACTGCCTTGGAGGTCTGCATGATCTGGGGCCTAGAGAGGAACGGCGCAGAGGTTCCGGCTCAGAATATTATCTTTCTCCCGATGGCTCCGAGATGTGAGGATTTCTGGCTCTCTGAGGCGGATATAAAAACTGGGGTTGGGTGATAATTTTTATTACAGGAGTGACTACTAAGCGCTCAAGATACCATCTTGCCTACTGAGCGCGCTTCTCCCTGAATAATCCCGCTATAATTGTAAGAATCTGCATTAATGATGATGACTATCTGAGAATGTGTAGCTATTGAGACTAAACCTTCTAAGAATGCAAAATATCAGTTATTTGCAATAAGTTTCTCCAGCACTTATTCAGACTGAGTACTGTTCAGCAAGGCCCTGCTTTGTTGTGTGTTGATGTATCACGGACTTATCAGCAATAGTTGTAAATGTTAAGTTTTCTAAATATATTTCTTACCTTGATATATGCTCTGCAGTTTCCTCTAACACACTATTAATTGCTCCTACCCTTTGCTATGTCCTTCACTGTAAGGAATTATTTACCTCTCACTTTTATGCTGATCTCCTGTATATTTTCTGAAGTTTACATGCAATTTTACTAGCTGGTATGTGTATGGATGTTGTGAAGTGATGTTTGAGTGCTGTACCCTTCCTCTTTTTTAAGTTAGATCCTGGCATTGCATAAATATTTAGTAAGGGGAGATGCCTAAAATGAGGTCTTGTTACCTCGATTCAGCTCCCATTAAGCAGACCCTGAGTCTCATTCATCCATTATCTCTGTCTTTAGTTATAAATAATGTTAAGTTGCTACACTGCTACCTAATGTTCCTAGTGCAGTCAGAACATACTAGCTACAGCGTAACTCTCAAGTTGACCTGAAGTAACCATTTACATAGATACCAGGATTTATATGGCTACCAGAATATATTGCCTCTCAGAATCCGTCAAAATGAGAGTGCCTATCTGTTTGAAGTGTAGGCCTGTAGTCTACTGTGTATAACATTGATACTGTAGGAACTTATTTATTTTTCAAATATAAGCTGCTCCTTTCCCATCTTATTGAAGTCTGTATAGATTCTTCTTCCCTAGTGTACACCTGTGATACCAAACGATACCCTGACCGCCAGAATCTAGTAATATATGAGTGCTGGGCAGGGGGAGATGCCTAACATGATGCATTGTCATTATGACCCAGCCTCTGCTACATATATCTGTGGGTCTAACTTTGCATTTATCTACGAATACAGTTTTAGCCTAAGTCTAGCCGCTGCAAAGTTATTCTATGTTTACCAGTACAGTCAGAATATAATAGTCATGGTATAGATTTCATATAGTTTTGCAGTAGCCAATAAAATAAGTATTGATGGTGATATAGACTTCAGTGTGTATAGTTCATCTATGCTTATATGTTATGCTCCGTCATCACTAAATTGCGTACCTGTTTACTGTACAGGTCAGAAGTTGAGAGGAAATATAGTACCAGTCTAATCTCCCCCCCCCCCCCCCCCCCCCCTTCAATGCGGTAATGGTTGAGTAATCTCTCCTCCGCATTACTCTATGGCAGAGTTTTCGCAGTCTTTGCCCAGTCTGAAGAGCCCGGATTAAAGCTTTTTTCAATTTGTACCATGAAAGACTCTTCAGGCCCCAACTATAAAGAAATGTTATGGTGTGTTCATATATACTGAAATGTAACTTTTTCTCTTTTTCTATGACAATTGTTTTCCTATTTGTTTCATAGTATGCATAAAGTGCCCTGAATCCTACCACACAGATCTTGGTCCCCTGGTTGGATCTGTAATCTCTTAAGGACACTGTGAAACTGTAAAAGCAAAATGAGGTGTTTATGATTGTACATACGTATCAGTCTGCTATGTAAAGCTTAATAATCACTCTCTCACTTCTTTGTTAGTCCGTTTTGAAGCTGTAACAAATTATTGATCGACTGATATGTATATTTTCAGAATTTGTTTTTCTCCTCAATAAAAAAATAAATAATAAAAAAAAAAAAAAAAAAAATATGTTTTCTTTCATGTAATTAGCAAGAGTCCATGAGCTAGTGACGTATGGGATAATGATTACCCAAGATGTGGATCTTTCCACGCAAGAGTCACTAGAGAGGGAGGGATAAACTAAAGACAGCCAATTCCTGCTGAAAATAATCCACACCCAGAATAAAATTTTAATGAAAAAACATAAGCAGAAGATTCAAACTGAAAACACTGCCTGAAGTACGTTTCTACCAAAAACTGCTTCAGAAGAAGAAAACACATCAAAATGGTAGAATTTAGTAAAAATATGCAAAGAGGACCAAGTTGCTGCTTTGCAAATCTGATCAACCAAAGCTTCATTCCTAAACGCCCAGGAAGTAGAAACTGACCTAGTAGAATGAGCTGTAATCCTTTGAGGTGGAGTGTTACCCGACTCAACATAGGCATGATGAAATAAAGATTTCAACCAAGATGCCAAAGAAATGGCAGAAGCTTTCTGGTCTTTCTAGAACCGGGAAAGATGACAAATAAACTAGAAGTCTTTCGGAAAGACTTAGTAGCTTCAACATAATATTACAAAGCTCTAACAGCATCCAAAGAATGCAATGATTTCTCCTTAGAATTCATAGGATTAGGACATAATGAAGGAACCACAATTTCTCTACTAATGTTGTTAGAATTCACAACCTTAGGTAAAAAATTCGAAAGAAGTTCGCAGCACCGCCTTATCCTGATGCAAAATCAGAAAAGGAGACTCACAAAAAAGAGTAGATAATTCAGAGACTCTTCTGGCAGAAGAGATGGCCAAAAGAAACAAAACTTTCCAAGAAAGTAATATAACGACCAAAGAATGCATGGGTTCAAAAGGAGGAGCTTGAAGAGCCCCCAGAACCAAATTCAAACTCCAAGGAGGAGAAATTGACTTAATGACAGGTTTTATACGAACCAAAGGTTGTACAAAACAATGAATATCAGGAAGATTAGCAATCCTTCTGTGAAAAAACATAATTTATGCTTACCTGATAAATTCCTTTCTTCTGTTGTGTGATCAGTCCACGGGTCATCATTACTTCTGGGATATTATCTGCTCCCCTACAGGAAGTGCAAGAGGATTCACCCAGCAGAGTTGCTATATAGCTCCTCCCCTCTACGTCACCTCCAGTCATTCGACCAAAGACCAACGAGAAAGGAGAAACCAAGGGTGTAGTGGTGACTGAATTATAATTTAAAAAATATGTACCTGCCTTAAAAAACAGGGCGGGCCGTGGACTGATCACACAACAGAAGAAAGGAATTTATCAGGTAAGCATAAATTATGTTTTCTTCTGTTATGTGTGATCAGTCCACGGGTCATCATTACTTCTGGGATACCAATACCAAAGCAAAAGTACACGGATGACGGGAGGGATAGGCAGGCTCATTATACAGAAGGAACCACTGCCTGAAGAACCTTTCTCCCAAAAATAGCCTCCGAAGAAGCAAAAGTGTCAAATTTGTAAAATTTGGAAAAAGTATGAAGCGAAGACCAAGTTGCAGCCTTGCAAATCTGTTCAACAGAGGCCTCATTCTTAAAGGCCCAAGTGGAAGCCACAGCTCTAGTGGAATGAGCTGTAATTCTTTCAGGAGGCTGCTGTCCAGCAGTCTCATAGGCTAAACGTATTATGCTACGAAGCCAAAAAGAGAGAGAGGTAGCAGAAGCTTTTTGACCTCTCCTCTGTCCAGAATAAACGACAAACAGGGAAGAAGTTTGGCGAAAATCTTTAGTTGCCTGCAAGTAGAACTTGAGGGCACGAACTACATCCAGATTGTGTAGAAGACGTTCCTTCTTTGAAGAAGGATTTGGACACAAGGATGGAACAACAATCTCTTGATTGATATTCCTGTTAGAGACAACCTTAGGTAAGAACCCAGGTTTAGTACGCAGAACTACCTTGTCTGAGTGAAAGATCAGATAAGGAGAATCACAAAGTAGGGCTGATAACTCAGAGACTCTTCGAGCCGAGGAAATAGCCATTAAAAATAGAACTTTCCAAGATAACAATTTTATATCAATGGAATGAAGGGGTTCAAACGGAACACCCTGTAAAACGTTAAGAACTAAGTTTAAACTCCATGGCGGAGCAACAGTTTTAAACACAGGCTTGATCCTAGCTAAAGCCTGACAAAAGGCCTGGATGTCTGAATTTTCTGACAGACGCCTGTGTAACAAGATGGACAGAGCTGAGATCTGTCCCTTTAATGAGCTAGCCGATAAACCCTTTTCTAAACCTTCTTGTAGAAAAGACAATATCCTAGGAATCCTAACCTTACTCCAGGAGTAATCTTTGGATTCACACCAGTATAGGTATTTACGCCATATTTTATGGTAAATCTTTCTGGTAACAGGCTTCCTAGCCTGTATCAGGGTATCAATAACCGACTCAGAAAAACCACGTTTCGATAAAATCAAGCGTTCAATTTCCAAGCAGTCAGCTTCAGAGAAGTTAGACTTTGATGTTTGAATGGACCCTGAATCAGAAGGTCCTGTCTTAGAGGTAGAGACCAAGGCGGATAGGATGACATGTCCACTAGATCTGCATACCAAGTCCTGCGCGGCCATGCAGGCGCTATTAGAATCACTGATGCTCTCTCCTGTTTGATTTTGGCAATCAATCGAGGAAGCAGTGGGAAGGGTGGAAACACATAAGCCATCCTGAAGTTCCAAGGAGCTGTCAAAGCATCTATCAGAACCGCTCCCAGATCCCTGGATCTGGATCCGTAGCGAGGAAGTTTGGCGTTCTGGCGAGACGCCATGAGATCTATCTCTGGTTTGCCCCAACGTCGAAGTATTTGGGCAAAGACCTCCGGATGAAGTTCCCACTCCCCCGGATGAAGAGTCTGGCGACTCAAGAAATCCGCCTCCCAGTTCTCCACTCCCGGGATGTGGATTGCTGACAGGTGGCAAGAGTGAGACTCTGCCCAGCGAATTATCTTTGATACTTCTATCATTGCTAGGGAGCTTCTTGTCCCTCCTTGATGGTTGATGTAAGCTACAGTCGTGATGTTGTCCGACTGAAACCTGATGAACCCCCGAGTCTTTAACTGGGGCCAAGCTAGAAGGGCATTGAGAACTGCTCTCAATTCCAGAATGTTTATTGGCAGGAGACTTTCCTCCTGACTCCATTGTCCCTGAGCCTTCAGAGAATTCCAGACATCGCCCCAACCTAGAAGGCTGGCGTCTGTTGTTACAATTGTCCAGTCCGGCCTGCTGAACGGCATCCCCCTGGACAGATGTGGCCGAGAAAGCCACCATAGAAGAGAGTTTCTGGTCTCTTGATCCAGATTCAGAGTGGGGGACAAATCTGAGTAATCCCCATTCCACTGACTCAGCATGCACAATTGCAGCGGTCTGAGATGTAGGCGTGCAAAGGGAACTATGTCCATTGCTGCTACCATTAAGCCGATCACCTCCATGCATTGAGCTACTGACGGGAGTTGAATGGAATGAAGGACACGGCATGCATTTAGAAGCTTTGTTAATCTGTCTTCTGTCAGATAAATCTTCATTTCTACAGAATCTATAAGAGTCCCCAAGAATGGAACTCTTGTGAGAGGAAAGAGAGAACTCTTCTTTTCGTTCACTTTCCATCCATGCGACCTTAGAAATGCCAGAACTAACTCTGTATGAGACTTGGCAGTTTGAAAGCTTGAAGCTTGTATCAGAATGTCGTCTAGGTACGGAGCTACCGAAATTCCTCGCGGTCTTAGTACCGCCAGAAGGGCACCCAGAACCTTTGTAAAGATTCTTGGAGCCGTAGCCAATCCGAATGGAAGAGCTACAAACTGGTAATGCCTGTTTAAGAAGGCAAACCTTAGATACCGGTAATGATCTTTGTGAATCGGTATGTGAAGGTAAGCATCCTTTAAATCCACTGTGGTCATGTACTGACCCTCTTGGATCATGGGTAAGATTGTCCGAATAGTTTCCATTTTGAACGATGGAACTCTTAGGAATTTGTTTAGGATCTTTAAATCCAAGATTGGCCTGAAAGTTCCCTCTTTTTTTGGGAACCACAAACAGGTTTGAGTAAAACCCTTGTCCTTGTTCCGACCGCGGAACCGGATGGATCACTCCCATTAATAATAGATCTTGTACACAGCGTAGAAACGCGTCCTTCTTTATTTGGTTTGTTGACAACCTTGACAGATGAAATCTCCCTCTTGGGGGAGAGAATTTGAAGTCTAGAAGGTATCCCTGAGATATGATCTCTAGCGCCCAGGGATCCTGGACATCTCTTGCCCAAGCCTGGGCGAAGAGAGAGAGTCTGCCCCCCACTAGATCCGGTCCCGGATCGGGGGCCCTCGGTTCATGCTGTCTTTGGGGCAGCAGCAGGTTTACTGGCCTGCTTGCCCTTGTTCCAGGACTGGTTAGGCTTCCAGCCTTGTCTGTAACGAGCAACAGCTCCTCCCTGTTTTGGTGCAGTGGAAGTTGGCGCTGCTCCTGCTTTGAAATTCCGAAAGGGACGAAAATTAGACTGTCTAGCCTTAGCTTTGGCTTTGTCTTGAGGTAGAGCGTGGCCCTTACCTCCTGTAATGTCAGCAATAATTTCTTTCAAACCGGGCCCAAATAAAGTTTGCCCCTTGAAAGGTATATTAAGTAATTTGGACTTAGAAGTTACATCAGCCGACCAGGATTTTAGCCACAGCGCCCTACGTGCCTGAATGGCGAATCCTGAATTCTTAGCCGTAAGTTTGGTTAAATGTACTACGGCCTCCGAAATGAATGAATTAGCTAGTTTAAGGACTCTAAGCCTGTCCGTAATGTCGTCCAGCGTAGCTGAACTAAGGTTCTCTTCCAGAGACTCAATCCAAAATGCTGCCGCAGCCGTGATCGGCGCGATGCATGCAAGGGGTTGTAATATAAAACCTTGTTGAACAAACATTTTCTTAAGGTAACCCTCTAATTTTTTATCCATAGGATCTGAAAAAGCACAGCTATCCTCCACCGGGATAGTGGTACGCTTAGCTAAAGTAGAAACTGCTCCCTCCACCTTAGGGACCGTCTGCCATAAGTCCCGTGTGGTGGCGTCTATTGGAAACATCTTTCTAAATATTGGAGGGGGTGAGAACGGCACACCGGGTCTATCCCACTCCTTAGTAACAATTTCAGTTAATCTCTTAGGTATAGGAAAAACGTCAGTACTCGCCGGTACCGCAAAGTATTTATCCAACCTACACATTTTCTCTGGTATTGCAACAGTGTTACAATCGTTGAGAGCTGCTAAGACCTCCCCTAGTAATACACGGAGGTTTTCCAATTTAAATTTAAAATTTGAAATATCTGAATCCAATCTGTTTGGATCAGAACCGTCACCTACAGAATGAAGCTCTCCGTCCTCATGCTCTGCAAGCTGTGACGCAGTATCAGACATGGCCCTAGAATTATCAGCGCACTCTGTTCTCACCCCAGAGTGATCACGCTTGCCTCTTAGTTCTGGTAATTTAGCCAAAACTTCAGTCATAACAGTAGCCATATCTTGTAATGTTATCTGTAATGGCTGCCCAGATGTACTAGGCGCCATAATATCACGCACCTCCCGGGCGGGAGATGCAGGTACTGACACGTGAGGCGAGTTAGTCGGCATAACTCTCTCCTCGCTGTTTGGTGAAATTTGTTCAATTTGTACAGATTGGCTTTTATTTAAAGTAGCATCAATACAGTTAGTACATAAATTTCTATTGGGCTCCACCTTGGCATTGGAACAAATGACACAGGTATCTTCCTCTGAATCAGACATGTTTAACACACTAGCAATAAACATGCAACTCGGTTACAATTTTATTTAATAAAAACGTACTGTGCCTCAAGAAGCACTAAACGATTAAATGACAGTTTAAATAATGAACTGAAAAACAGTTATAGCATCACTCTTAACAAACAACACAACTTTTTAGCAAAGGTTTGTTCCCATTAGTAAAATAACACTAATTAAATTTTAAACATAAAAATTACAGAGCAACGTTTTAAATCACAGTCACTATATAAGTCTCACAGCTCTGCTGAGAGAATCTACCTCCCTTCAAAGAAGTTTGAAGACCCCTGAGTTCAGTTAGAGATGAACCGGATCATGCAGAAAAACTGACTGGAAATTTTTGATGCGTAGCAAAGAGCGCCAAAAACGGCCCCTCCCTCTCACACACAGCAGTGAGAGAGAAACGAAACTGTCATAATTAACACAAGCAAACTGCCAAGTGGAAAAATAATGCCCAAATATTTATTCACTCAGTACCTCATTAATGCAAACGATTCTACATTCCAGCAAAAACGTTTAACATGAAAAATACCTAATAAAAGGTTTAATGTACTTTTACAGAGTAATTCCGGTGTAATACCATCCCCAGAATACTAAAGTGTAAAGCATACATACATGTTCATTATAACGGTATGGCAGGATTTTTTCATCAATTCCATTCAGAAAATAAAAACTGCTACATACCTCAATGCAGATTCAACTGCCCGCTGTCCCCTGATCTGAAGTTTTTACCTCCCTCAGATGGCCGAGAAACAGCAATATGATCTTAACTACTCCGGTTAAAATCATAAGAAAAACTCTGGTAGATTCTTCTTCAAACTCTGCCAGAGAGGTAATAACACGCTCCGGTGCTATTGTAAAATAACAAACTTTTGATTGAAGTTCTAAAAACTAAGTATAATCACCATAGTCCTCTCACACCTCCTATCTAGTCTTTGGGTGCAAGAGAATGACTGGGGGTGACGTAGAGGGGAGGAGCTATATAGCAACTCTGCTGGGTGAATCCTCTTGCACTTCCTGTAGGGGAGCAGATAATATCCCAGAAGTAATGATGACCCGTGGACTGATCACACATAACAGAAGAAAGAACAGAAAGAGCAGAGATTTGTCTTTCAAGGAACTTGCGGACAAACCTTTATCTAAACCATCCTGAAGAAATATAAGTCTTCCAGACTCTATAATATATCTCTCTAGATACAGATTTACGAGCCTGTCACATAGTATCAATCACAGAGTCAGAGAAAACCTCTATGACCAAGAATCAAGCGTTCAAACTCCATACCTTAAAATTAAGGTTTTGAGATCCTGATGGAAAAAAGAACCTTGAGACAGAAAGACTGGTCTTAACGGAAGAGTCCACAGCTGGAAGAGGCCATCCGGACAAGATCCGCATACCAAAACCTGTGAGACCATGCTGGAGCTACCAGCAGGACAAACGAGCATTCCTTTAGAATATTGGAGAATACCCTTGGAAAAAGAACTAGAGGCGGAAAGATATAGGCAGGATGACACTTGTAAGGAAGAGATAATGCATCCACTGCCTCCGCCCGAGGATCCCGGGATCCGGACAGATACCAGGGAAGTTTCTTGTTTAGATGAGAAGATATCAGATCTATTTCTGGGAGTTCCCACATTTGAACAATCTGAGGAAATACCTCCGGGTGAAGACCATTCGCCCAGGTGCAACGTTTGGCGACTGAGATAATCCGCTTTCCAATTGTCCATACCTGGGATATGAACCGCAGAGATTAGACAGGAGCTGGATTCCGCCCAAACCAAAATTCGAGATACTTCTTTCATAGCCAGAGGACTGTGAGTCCCTCCTTGATGATTGATGTATGCCACAGTTGTGACATTGTCTATCTGAAAACAAATGAACAACTCTCTCTTCAGAAGAGGCCAAGACTGAAGAGTTCCAAAATATTGATCGGAAATCTCACCTCCTGAGATTCCCAAACCACTTGTGCCGTCAGATACCCCCACACAGCTCCCCAACCTGTAAGACTTGCATCTGTTGAGATTATAGTCCAGGTCGGAAGAACAAAGAAGCCCCATGATCTGTCCACCATGTCAGAGAGTGTCGTATAATCGGTTTAAAGATATTAATTGAGATATCTTTGAGTAATCCCTGCACCATTGGTTCAGCATACAGAGCTGAAGAGGTCGCATGTGAAAACGAGCAAAGGAGATCGCATCTGATGCGGCAGTCCTAAGACCTAAAATTTCCATGCATAAGGCTACCAAAGGGAATGATTGTGACTGAAGGTTTTGACAAGCTGATATCAATGTTAAACTTCTCTTGCCTGACAAGGACAGAGTCATAGACACTGAATCTATCTAGAAACCTAAAAAGGTTATCCTTGTCTGAGGAATCAATGAACTGATTGGTAAATTGATCCTCCAACCATGAACTTGAAGAAACAACACAAGTCGATTCGTATGAGATTCTTCGAAAATGAGAAGACTGAGCAAGTACCAAGATATCGTCCAAATAAGGAAATACCAAAACCCTGTTCTCTGATTACAGAAAGAAGGGCACCGAGAACCTTTGAAAAAAATTCTTGGAACTGAGGCTAGGCCAAACGGTAGAGCCACAAAACTGGTAATGCTTGTCTAAAAAGAGAATCTCAGACACTAAAAGTGATCTGGATGAATCGGAAAATGCAGATACACATCCTGTAAATCTATTGTAGACATATAATGCCCTTGCTAAACAAAAGGCAGGATAGTCCTACAGTAACCATCTTGAATGTTGGTATCCTTACATAACGATTCAATATTGATAGATCCGGAACTGCTCTGAAGGAATTGACCTACTTTGGTACAATGAAGAGATAAAATAAAACCCCAGCCCCTGTTCCAGAACTGGAACTGGCATAATTACTCCAGCCAACTCTAGATCTGAAACACATTTCAGAAATGCTGAGCCTTTGCTGTGTTAACTGGGACACGGGAAAGAATAAAATCTCTTAGCAGGAGGCCTTAACTTGAAGCCAATTCTGTACCTTTCTGAAACAATGTTCTGAAACCAGAGATTGAGAACGGAATTGATCCAAATTTCTTTGAAGAAAACGTAATCTGCCCCATACCAGCTGAGCTGGAATAAGGGCCGCACCTTCATGGGAACTTAGGAGCTGGCTATAGGTTTCTATAAGGCTTTGATATATTCCAAACTGGAAATAGTTTCCAAACTGATACCGCTCCTGAGGATGAAGGATCAGGCTTTTGTTCCTTGTTGAAATTTATTACCCTGGAAAGAAAGGGAAAGCAAAGTTGACTTAGAAGACATATCAGCATTCCAAGTTTAATCCATAAAGCTTTTCTAGCTAAAATAGCTAGAGACATATACTTGACATCAACTCTAATGATATCAAAAGATGGTATCACCAATAAAATTATTAGCATGTTATAGAATAATAATAATGCTATAAAATTATGATCTGTTATTTGTTGCGCTAAAGCTTCTAACCAAAAAGTTGAAGCTGCAGCAACATCCGCTAAAAATATAGCAGGTCTAAGAAGATTACCTGAACATAAGTAAGCTTTTCTTAGAAAGGATTCAATTTTCCTATCTAAAGGATCCTTAAATGAAGTACTATCTGCCGTAGGAATAGTAGTACATTTAGCAGGAGTAGAGACAGCCCCATAACCTTAGGGATTTTGTCCCAAAAAACCTCTAATCTGTCAGATGGCACAGGATATAATTGCTTAAACGTTTAGAAGGAGTAAAAGAATTACCCAAATTATTCCATTCCCTGGAAATTACTTCAGAAATAGCATCAGGGAGATTAAACACTTCTGGAATAACTACAGGAGATATAAAAACCTTATTTAAACGTTTAGATTTAGTATCAAGAGGACCAGAATCCTCTATTTCTAATGCAATTAATACTTCTTTAAATAAAGAACGAATAAATTCCATCTTGAACAAATACAAAGATTTATCAGCATCAACCTCTGAGACAGAAACCTCTGAACCAGAAGAACCATGATGATGTTCATTTAAAAATTCATCTGAAAAAAGAGAAGTTTTAAAAGACTTTTATGTAAACTAGAAGGAGAAATAACAGACATAGCCTTCTTAATGGATTTAAAAAATAAAATCTCTTATGTTTATCAGGAACACTCTGAAAATTAGATGTTGACGGAACAGCAACAGGTAATGTAACAGTACTAAAGGAAATTTTATCTGCATTAATAAGTTTGTCATGACATGCAATACAAAACAGCTGGAGAAACAGATACCAAAAATTATAGCAGATACACTTAGCTTGGTAGCTCCAGCACCGGGCAGTGATTTTCCTGAAGTATCTTCTGACTCAGTTGCAACGTGGAACATCTTGCAATATGTAATAGAAAAAACAACATATAAAGCAAAATTGATCAAATTCCTTAAATGACAGTTTCAGGAATGGGAAAAAAATGCCAGTGAACAAGCTTCTAGCAACCAGAAGCAATAAATAATGAGACTTAAATAATGTGGAGACAAAAGCGACGCCCATATTTTTTTAGCGCCAAATAAGACGCCCACATTATTTGGCGCCTAAATGCTTTTGGCGCCAAAAATGACGCCACATCCGGAACGCCGACATTTTTGGCGCAAAAGAACGTCAAAAAAAAAATGACGCAACTTCCGGCGACACGTATGACGCCGGAAACAGAAAGATTTTTTTGCGCCAAAAAAGTCCGCGCCAAGAATGACGCAATAAAATGAAGCATTTTCAGCCCCCGCGAGCCTAACAGCCCACAGGGAAAAAGTCAAATTTTTTAAGGTAAGAAAAAATGATTGATTCAAATGCATTATCCCAAATATGAAACTGACTGTCTGAAAAAAAGGAATGTTGAACATCCTGAGTCAAGGCAAATAAATGTTTGAATACATATATTTAGAACTTTATAAAAAAGTGCCCAACCATAGCTTTAGAGTGTCACAGAAAATAAGACTTACTTACCCCAGGACACTCATCTACATGTTTGTAGAAAGCCAAACCAGTACTGAAACGAAAATCAGCAGAGGTAATGGTATATATATATATATAAGAGTATATAGTCGATCTGAAAAGGGAGGTAAGAGATGAATCTCCACGACCGATAACAGAGAACCTATGAAATAGACCCCGTAGAAGGAGATCATTGAATTCAAATAGGCAATACTCTCCTCACATCCCTCTGACATTCACTGCACGCTGAGAGGAAAACCGGGCCCCAACTTGCTGCGGAGCGCATATCAACGTAGAATCTAGCACAAACTTACTTCACCACCTCCATAGGAGGCAAAGTTTGTAAAACTGAATTGTGGGTGTGGTGAGGGGTGTATTTATAGGCATTTTAAGGTTTGGGAAACTTTGCCCCTCCTGGTAGGAATGTATATCCCATACGTCACTAGCTCATGGACTCTTGCTAATTACATGAAAGAAATTGACCCGAAGGTTCGATATTAAGAACTAGAAAAACTTAACGTTGTTATTCAAAAGTACGCAACTTCTGGGGGAAGTGCCCATGCGACCACAAAATCGCAAGTATCGGTTCCCGAAAACGGAATTATATCAGACATGAGCTTAATAAAACAAATCAAACACATCCTATCCGGATCAAAATAAAAACATAATTTATGTAAGAACTTACCTGATAAATTCATTTCTTTCATATTAGCAAGAGTCCATGAGCTAGTGACGTATGGGATATACATTCCTACCAGGAGGGGCAAAGTTTCCCAAACCTCAAAATGCCTATAAATACACCCCTCACCACACCCACAAATCAGTTTAACGAATAGCAAAGAAGTGGGGTGATAAAAAAAGTGCGAAAGCATATAAAATAAGGAATTGGAATTGTTGTACTTTATACAAAAAAATCATAACCACCAAAAAGGGTGGGCCTCATGGACTCTTGCTAATATGAAAGAAATGAATTTATCAGGTAAGTTCTTACATAAATTATGTTTTCTTTCATGTAATTAGCAAGAGTCCATGAGCTAGTGACGTATGGGATAATGACTACCCAAGATGTGGATCTTTCCACGCAAGAGTCACTAGAGAGGGAGGGATAAAATAAAGACAGCCAATTCCTGCTGAAAATAATCCACACCCAAAATAAAGTTTAATGAAAACATAAGCAGACGATTCAAACTGAAACCGCTGCCTGAAGTACTTTTCTACCAAAAACTGCTTCAGAAGAAGAAAACACATCAAAATGGTAGAATTTAGTAAAAGTATGCAAAGAGGACCAAGTTGCTGCTTTGCAAATCTGATCAACCGAAGCCTCATTCCTAAACGCCCAGGAAGTAGAAACTGACCTAGTAGAATGAGCTGTAATCCTTTGAGGCGGAGTTTTACCCGACTCGACATAAGCATGGTGAATTAAGGATTTCAACCAAGATGCCAAAGAAATGGCAGAAGCTTTCTGACCTTTTCTAGAACCGGAAAAGATGACAAATAGACTAGAAGTCTTTCGGAAAGACTTAGTAGCCTCAACATAATATTTCAAAGCTCTAACAACATCCAAAGAATGCAACGATTTCTCCTTAGAATTCTTAGGATTAGGACATAATGAAGGAACCACAATTTCTCTACTAATGTTGTTGGAATTCACAACCTTAGGTAAAAATTCAAAAGAAGTTCGCAACACCGCCTTATCCTGATGAAAAATCAGAAAAGGAGACTCACAAGAAAGAGCAGATAATTCAGAGACTCTTCTGGCAGAAGAGATGGCCAAAAGGAACAAAACTTTCCAAGAAAGTAATTTAATGTCCAATGAATGCATGGGTTCAAAAGGAGGAGCTTGAAGAGCCCTCAGAACCAAATTCAAACTCCAAGGAGGAGAAATAGACTTAATGACAGGCTTTATACGAACCAAAGCTTGCACAAAACAATGAATATCAGGAAGATTAGCAATCTTTCTGTGAAAAAGAACAGAAAGAGCAGAGATTTGTCCTTTCAAGGAACTTGCGGACAAAACTTTATCTAAACCATCCTGAAGAAACTGTAAAATTCTCGGAATTCTTAAAGAATGCCAGAAAAAATGATGAGAAAGACACCAAGAAATATAAGTCTTCCAGACTCTATAATATATCTCTCTAGATACAGATTTACGAGCCTGTAACATAGTATTAATCACAGAGTCAGAGAAACCTCTTTGACCAAGGATCAAGCGTTCAATCTCCATACCTTTAAATTTAAGGATTTGAGATCCTGATGGAAGAAAGGACCTTGCGACAGAAGGTCTGGTCTTAACGGAAGAGTCCACGGCTGGCAAGAGGCCATCCGGACAAGATCCGCATACCAAAACCTGTGAGGCCATGCTGGAGCTACCAGCAGAACAAACGAGCATTCCTTCAGAATCTTGGAGATTACTCTTGGAAGAAGAACTAGAGGCGGAAAGATATAGGCAGGATGATACTTCCAAGGAAGTGATAATGCATCCACTGCCTCCGCCTGAGGATCCCGGGATCTGGACAGATACCTCGGAAGTTTCTTGTTTAGATGAGAAGCCATCAGATCTATTTCTGGGAGTTCCCACATTTGAACAATCTGAAGAAATACCTCTGGGTGAAGAGACCATTCGCCCGGATGCAACGTTTGGCGACTGAGATAATCCGCTTCCCAATTGTCTATACCTGGGATATGAACCGCAGAGATTAGACAGGAGCTGAATTCCGCCCAAACCAGAATTCGAGATACTTCTTTCATAGCCAGAGGACTGTGAGTCCCTCCTTGATGATTGATGTATGCCACAGTTGTGACATTGTCTGTCTGAAAACAAATGAACGACTCTCTCTTCAGAAGAGGCCAAGACTGAAGAGCTCTGAAAATTGCACGTTCCAAAATATTGATCGGTAATCTCACCTCCTGAGATTCCCAAACCCCTTGTGCCGTCAGAGACCCCCACACAGCTCCCCAACCTGTAAGACTTGCCTCTGTTGAGATTACAGTCCAGGTCGGAAGAACAAAAGAAGCCCCCTGAATTAAACGATGGTGATCTGTCCACCACGTCAGAGAATGTCGGACAATCGGTTTTAAAGATATTAATTGAGATATCTTTGTGTAATCCCTGCACCATTGGTTCAGCATACAGAGCTGAAGAGGTCGCATGTGAAAACGAGCAAAGGGGATCGCATCCGATGCAGCAGTCATAAGACCTAGAATTTCCATGCATAAGGCTACCGAAGGGAATGATTGTGACTGAAGGTTTCGACAAGCTGAAATCAATTTTAGACGTCTCTTGTCTGTCAAAGATAGAGTCATGGACACTGAATCTATCTGGAAACCTAAAAAGGTTACCCTTGTCTGAGGAATCAATGAACTTTTTAGTGAATTGATCCTCCAACCATGATCTTGAAGAAACAACACAAGTCGATTCGTATGAGATTCTGCTAAATGTGAAGACTGAGCAAGTACCAAGATATCGTCCAAATAAGGAAATACCACAATACCCTGTTCTCTGATTACAGACAGAAGGGCACCCGAGAACCTTTGTAAAAATTCTTGGAGCTGTAGCTAGGCCAAACGGCAGAGCCACAAACTGATAATGCTTGTCCAGGAAAGAGAATCTCAGGAACTGATAGTGAGCTGGATGAATCGGAATAACATAATTTATGTAAGAACTTACCTGATAAATTCATTTCTTTCATATTAACAAGAGTCCATGAGCTAGTGACGTATGGGATATACATTCCTACCAGGAGGGGCAAAGTTTCCCAAACCTTAAAATGCCTATAAATACACCCCTCACCACACCCACAAATCAGTTTAACGAATAGCCAAGAAGTGGGGTGACAAGAAAAAAAGTGCGAAGCATATAAAATAAGGAATTGGAATAATTGTGCTTTATACAAAAAAATCATAACCACCCCAAAAAAGGGTGGGCCTCATGGACTCTTGTTAATATGAAAGAAATGAATTTATCAGGTAAGTTCTTACATAAATTATGTTTTCTTTCATGTAATTAACAAGAGTCCATGAGCTAGTGACGTATGGGATAATGACTACCCAAGATGTGGATCTTTCCACACAAGAGTCACTAGAGAGGGAGGGATAAAATAAAGACAGCCAATTCCTGCTGAAAATAATCCACACCCAAAATAAAGTTTAACAAAAAACATAAGCAGAAGATTCAAACTGAAACCGCTGCCTGAAGTACTTTTCTACCAAAAACTGCTTCAGAAGAAGAAAATACATCAAAATGGTAGAATTTAGTAAAAGTATGCAAAGAGGACCAAGTTGCTGCTTTGCAGATCTGGTCAACCGAAGCTTCATTCCTAAACGCCCAGGAAGTAGATACTGACCTAGTAGAATGAGCTGTAATTCTCTGAGGCGGAATTTTACCCGACTCAACATAGGCAACATGAATTAAAGATTTCAACCAAGATGCCAAAGAAATGGCAGAAGCTTTCTGGCCTTTCCTAGAACCGGAAAAGATAACAAATAGACTAGAAGTCTTACAGAAAGATTTCGTAGCTTCAACATAATATTTCAAAGCTCTAACAACATCCAAAGAATGCAACGATTTCTCCTTAGAATTCTTAGGATTAGGACATAATGAAGGAACCACAATTTCTCTACTAATGTTGTTGGAATTCACAACTTTAGGTAAAAATTCAAAAGAAGTTCGCAACACCGCCTTATCCTGATGAAGAATCAGAAAAGGAGACTCATAAGAAAGAGCAGATAATTCAGAAACTCTTCTAAAAGAATTTTTGCGCCAAAAAAGTCCGCGCCAAGAATGACGCAATAAAATGAAGCATTTTCAGCCCCCGCGAGCCTAACAGCCCACAGGGAAAAAAGTCAAATTTTTGAGGTAAGAAAAAATATGATAATTCAATGCATAATCCCAAATATGAAACTGACTGTCTGGAAATAAGGAAAGTTGAACATTCTGAGTCAAGGCAAATAAATGTTTGAATACATATATTTAGAACTTTATAAATAAAGTGCCCAACCATAGCTTAGAGTGTCACAGAAAATAAGATTTACTTACCCCAGGACACTCATCTACATGTAGTAGAAAGCCAAACCAGTACTGAAACGAGAATCAGTAGAGGAAATGGTAAATATAAGAGTATATCGTCGATCTGAAAAGGGAGGTAAGAGATGAATCTCTACGACCGATAACAGAGAACCTATGAAATAGACCCCGTAGAAGGAGATCACTGCATTCAATAGGCAATACTCTCTTCACATCCCTCTGACATTCACTGCACGCTGAGAGGAAAACCGGGCTCCAACTTGCTGCGGAGCGCATATCAACGTAGAATCTAGCACAAACTTACTTCACCACCTCCCTTGGAGGCAAAGTTTGTAAAACTGATTTGTGGGTGTGGTGAGGGGTGTATTTATAGGCATTTTAAGGTTTGGGAAACTTTGCCCCTCCTGGTAGGAATGTATATCCCATACGTCACTAGCTCATGGACTCTTGTTAATTACATGAAAGAAATGCAGATATGCATCCTGTAAATCTATTGTAGACATATAATGCCCTTGCTGAACAAAAGGCAAGATAGTCCTTACAGTTACCATTTTGAATGTTGGTATCCTTACATAACGATTCAATATTTTTAGATCCAGAACTGGTCTGAAGGAATTCTCCTTCTTGGGTACAATGAAGAGATTCGAATAAAACCCCAGCCCCTGTTCCAAAACTGGAACTGGCATAATTACTCCAGCCAACTCTAGATCTGAAACATTTCAGAAATGCTTGAACTTTCACTGGGTTTACTGGGACACGGGAAAGAAAAAATCTCTTTGCAGGAGGTCTTATCTTGAAACCAATTCTGTACCCTTCTGAAACAATGTTCTGAATCCAAAGATTGTGAACAGAATTGATCCAAATTTCTTTGAAAAAACGTAATCTGCCCCCTACCAGCTGAGCTGGAATGAGGGCCGCACCTTCATGTGGACTTAGAAGCTGGCTTTGCTTTTCTAGAAGGCTTGGATTTATTCCAGACTGGAGATGGTTTCCAAACTGAAACTGCTCCTGAGGATGAAGGATCAGGCTTTTGTTCTTTGTTGAAACGAAAGGAACGAAAACGATTATTAGCCCTGTTTTTACCTTTAGATTTTTTATCCTGTGGTAAAAAAGTTTCTTTCCCACCAGTAACAGTTGAGATAATAGAATCCAACTGAGAATCAAATAATTTATTACCCTGGAAAGAAAGGGAAAGTAGAGTCGATTTAGAAGACATATCAGCATTCCAAGTTTTAAGCCATAAAGCTCTTCTAGCTAAAATAGCTAGAGACATTAACCTGACATCAACTCTGATAATATCAAAAATGGCATCACAGATAAAATTATTAGCATGTTGAAGAAGAATAATAATATTATGAGAATCATGATCTGTTACTTGTTGCGCTAAAGTTTCCAACCAAAAAGTTGAAGCTGCAGCAACATCAGCCAATGATATAGCAGGTCTAAGAAGATTACCTGAACACAGATAAGCTTTTCTTAGAAAGGATTCAATTTTCCTATCTAAAGGATCCTTAAAGGAAGTACCATCTGCCGTAGGAATAGTAGTACGTTTAGCAAGGGTAGAAATAGCCCCATCAACTTTAGGGATTTTGTCCCAAAACTCTAATCTGTCGGACGGTACAGGATATAATTGCTTAAAACGTTTAGAAGGAGTAAATGAATTACCCAAATTATTCCATTCTCTGGAAATTACTTCAGAAATAGCACCAGGAACAGGAAAAACTTCTGGAATAACCACAGGAGATCTAAAGACCTTGTCTAAACGTTTAGATTAGTATCAAGAGGACCAGAATCCTCAATTTCTAATGCAATTAGGACTTCTTTAAGTAAAGAACGGATAAATTCCATTTTAATTAAATATGACGATTTATCAGCATCAACCTCTGAGACAGAATCCTCTGTATCAGAAGAATCATTAGAATCAGAATGATGATGTTCATTTAAAAATTCATCTGTATAAAGAGAAGTTTTAAAATACTTTTTATGTTTACCAGAAGGAGGAATAACAGACATAGCCTTCTTAATGGATTCAGAAACAAAATCTCTTACGTTATCGGGAACACTCTGAACATTAGATGTTGATGGAACTGCAACAGGTAATGGTACTTTACTAAAGGAAATATTTTCTGCATTAACAAGTTTGTCATGACATTTAATACAAACAACAGCTGGAGGAACAACTACCAAAAGTTTACAGCAGATACACTTAGCTTTGGTAGTTCCAGCACCAGGCAGCGATTTTCCAGTAGTATCTTCTGACTCAGTTGCAACGTGGGACATCTTGCAATATGTAATAGAAAAAACAACATATAAAGCAAAATTGATCAAATTCCTTAAATGACAGTTTCAGGAATGGGAAAAAATGCCAGTGAACAAGCTTCTAGCAACCAGAAGCGACAAAAGATGCGACTTAAATAAAGTGGAGACAAAATTGACGCCCACATTATTTGGCGCCTAAATGCTATTAGCGCCAAAAATGACGCCACATCCGGAACGCCGACATTTTTGGCGCGAAAAACGTCAAAAATGACGCAACTTCCGGCAACACGTATGACGCCGGAAATAGAAAAAAATTTCGCGCCAAGAAAGTCCGCGCCAAGAATGACGCAATAAAATGAAGCATTTTCAGCCCCCGCGAGCCTAACAGCCCACAGGGAAAAAGTCAAATTTTAAGGTAAGATAAAAATGATATATTCAAATGCATTATCCCAAATATGAAACTGACTGTCTGAAATAAGGAAATGTTGAACATCCTGAGTCAAGGCAAATAAATGTTTGAATACATATATTTAGAACTTTATAAAAAAGTGCCCAACATAGCTTTAGAGTGTCACAGAAAATAAGACTTACTTACCCCAGGACACTCATCTACATGTTGTAGAAAGCCAAACCAGTACTGAAACGAAAATCAGCAGAGGTAATGGTATAAATATAAGAGTATATCGTCGATCTGAAAAGGGAGGTAAGAGATGAATCTCTACGACCGATAACAGAGAACCCATGAAATAGACCCCGTAGAAGGAGATCATTGAATTCAAACAGGCAATACTCTCCTCACATCCCTCTGACATTCACTGCATGCTGAGAGGAAAACCGGGCTCCAACCTGCTGCGGAGCGCATATCAACGTAGAATCTAGCACAAACTTACTTCACCACCTCCATCGGAGGCAAAGTTTGTAAAACTGATTTGTGGGTGTGGTGAGGGGTGTATTTATAGGCATTTTGAGGTTTGGGAAACTTTGCCCCTCCTGGTAGGAATGTATATCCCATACGTCACTAGCTCATGGACTCTTGCTAATTACATGAAAGAAAGTAAGACAGCACCCTTGGGTGAACGCCCAAGGTGAATGAATACGCCAACGGAACCAGCCAATCAGAGGCCCCATTCACCCAAGCTCAGAACTGGAAATGAAACCTTAAAGAAAGAAAAACGGAGACATCAACGAGATTAGCTTCATCCCCACACGTCTAACCAGCTTGCCATCCAGCATCTAAGGCCTTGGATCCCTCGGCCCACTAGGACTGGTATCCTCTAGCACCGCCAAAACATGCCTTAAAGGAACACGAAGATGTTACAGCCTATAACGAAATGCAAAATCATTCCTCTTCGGATCATTAAACGACCCTGAGATTGGGGCCCCTGAAGACTCAAAGGCCAAAGCTTCCCCAGGAGGCCAAACTGAATCAGGCGATTCCACGCCCGACGGACAGTATCTTAAAAATATTTCACTTGGGAGATATAAATGAGCCAGCGCCATATAAATGGCCATGTGGAGCCGTGCCGTAACCTCTGGAGGAAACAAGCCACCTTCCAGGTGAAGGAGTAAAGGTCATAGGGACACCTGCTTGCGTAGCAAAGGAAGGTTCTGGGGCCCTACCTTCTCTCGTTAACATCACATTCACATAATGAAAATAAATTAAACGATCTTACCGGAATCAACACCGTGGAACAGGAACACGGCCCTTCAAGTGTGACAGATAGTAGCCTTGCTTTTGACATGGACTTGAGTGAATAAAGGCAGGTAGCGAAACTCGTCAACGCCGATTGCCAGGGAGTTGTTAATATGAGTTGGGATAGTTTCGCAGAAAGACTCTCCCTGCATCCCCAGAATCTAACCTTCATCCATGCTCTCACTGAGAGGCCGATTACTTAAAACTCCAGTCCCATTTCGAGGAGTACTAGCCTCCATAAGAGACTAACTCGAACTTCTGACATTTCTCTGCCAACCTTGTGTGACGAAAGGCAAAGAATGACTGGGGGATGAGGGAAGTGGGGGAGGTATTTGAAGCCTTTGGCTGGGGTGTCTTTGCCTCCTCCTGGTGGCCAGGTTCTGAATTCCCAAAAGTAATAAATGCAGCTGTGGACTCTTCCCGTTTAAGAAGAAAAAAAGCATAAATAGTTAAATCCCCAAAAAGAGCTTGAGGAAAAGGAAAAAAACGTACCCCCTAAAAAAAAAGCTCTTTAAAAAGTAACTAGGCCAGAGGGCACTAATAAGAAAGCAGGATACCAGCAGGCTCTACTCCTGTCAGCTAGTTAGCGCACGAAGAAGTTTGGGAATGTGTGCAAAACCGATGTCTTAAAAAATAAAACCCGACATGTGCAACCTTGACGTGTGTAGACTTGAAAGCCGTCGTAAGGAAAAACAAGCTAAGCTCTATGTGCATGAAAAAAACCTGATGTGTGCAAACCCAAGGGCTTATGTGCACTATCCCAACACGAACAGGCCCCAAAGTTGGGGGGGGGGAAAAGAACGACACTCTGATTGCATCCAAGACCCAGCGTGATCTTAAAATTTAAAGGGGAAAAACATAATAAAATAATTCTGTCCCAAGGAGATATATATATATATATTATACATACACTCAACGGCCACTTTATTTAGGTACACCTTGCTAAATCCCATTTCTTCTCCCATTCTGATGCTTGGTTTGAACTTCAGCAAGTCGTCTTCACCACGTCTAGATGCCTAAATGCATTGAGTTGCTGCCATGTGGTTGGCCGATTAGCAATTTGTGTTATCAAGCAATTGAACAGGTGTATATATTACCCAAAAGGCTTATAGAGTGCTAAATATTTAAAACAATAGACACTTAACTACAGGGAAACCAGTAGTAAGCCAAACTAGTTCTAAAACAGCAGAGGATATGGAATAGGAGTACACAAGAGGTGGCAAAGGACAGGTCCCTGCGATACATGTGGAAGGCTTGTGACTTAATTCTTATGTGGTGAAAAGAGAGTCACTACCCTTACTAGATACAAAACCCTCTGAAAAACACGGCACTCTGAGGGTACATGGGCCGCAACTGAGTCTGAGAACTCCACTTATTTAAGAACAACATGCATCATTCTTAATCTCCCTCAGCAGAAGCAAAGAAAAGACTAGTTTCCAGTAAGGTGGGAGGGGTTTTATAGAGCTCTTGGGGTTTGGGAATCTTTGCCTCCTTCTAGTGGCCAGGAAGAGTAATTCTCAGAAAGTAATGGATTGTGAACTCTCACCACCTGTATGAAATAAAAACAAATATTTATATATATATATATATATATATATATATATATATATATATATATATATATATATATATATATATATATATATATATATATATATATATATCTATATTTATATATAAAAAAAAAAATTATGCTTACCTGATAATTTTTTTTCTTTTTAAACACAATGAGTCCACGGATCATCTGCATTACTTATGGGATATTCACCTCCTGGCCAGCAGGAGGAGGCAAAGAGCACCACAGCAGAGCTGTTAAATAGCTCCTTCCTTCCCTCCCACTCCAGTCATTCGACCGAAGTTAGGAAGAGAAAGGAAAAGCAGAGGTGTCTGATGTTTATAATAATTAAACAGTCTAAAAGAACAGGGCGGGCCGTGGACTCATCGTGTCTAATAAGAAACGAATTTAAAAAGAAAAGAAAATTTATGCTTACCTGATAAAGACACGATGAGTCCATAGATCATCTTCATTATTTATGGGATACAATACCCAAGCTAGAGTACACAGATGATAAGGGAGGGACAAGACGGGGAACCTAAATGGAAGGCACCACTGCTTGAAAAACCTTTCTTCCAAAAGCGGCCTCAGCCGAGGCAAAGGTATCAAATTTATAGAATTTTGAAAAAGTGTGAAGAAAGGACCAAGTTGCAGCCTTGCAAATCTGTTCCACAGAAGCTTCATATTTGAAGGCCTTGAGGAAGCAACAGCCCTAGTGGAATGAGCCGTAACTCTCTCAGAAGGCTGCTGTTCAGTAGTCTCATATGCAAAACGGAGGATACTCTTCAGCCAAAAAGAAAGAGAGGTAGCCGTTGCTTTCTGACCCTTTCCAGAGAAAATTACAAACAAAGAAGTGGACTGACGAAAGTCCTTAGTCGCTTGTAAGTAAAATCTTAAAGCACAGACCACGTCCAAATTGTGCAGAAGACGTTCTTTCTGAGGAGGAGGATTAGGACACAAGGAAGGAACAACAATCTCCTGATTAATGTTCCTATCTGGAACAACCTTAGGAAGAAAACCTAGTTTAGTACGTAAAACTACCTTATCTGAATGGAAAATAAGGTAAGGCGAAGTGTATTGCAACGCCAAGAGCTCAGACACTCTACGAGCTGAAGAAATAGCAACAAAAAATAAAACTTTCCAAGATGACAACTTAATATCTATGGAATGCATAGGCTCAAACGGAACCCCTTGAAGAACTTTGAGAACTAAATTCAGACTCCATGGAGGAGTAACTGGTTTGAACACAGGCCTGATCCTAACCAAGGCCTGACAAAATGATTGTACATCTGGAACATCTGCCAGACGTTTGTGTAACAAAATAGATAAGGCAGAGATCAGACCCTTTAGGGAACTTGTCGATAAACCCTTCCCCAAACCTTCTTGCAGAAAAGACAAAATTCTGGGAATCCTAACTCTACTCCATGAGTATCCCTTGGATTCACACCAATAGAGATATTTACGCCATATCTTATGGTAAATCTTTCTAGTTACAGGCTTACGAGCCTGAATCATGGTCTCTATGACCGAATCAGAAAAACACCGCTTGGATAAAATTAAGCGTTCAATCTCCAAGCAGTCAGCTTCAGAGAAACTAGATTTGGATGAAGGAAGGGCCCTTGAATTAGAAGGTCCTTCCTCAACGGAAGCCTCCAAGGTGGCAGAGATGACATGTCCACCAGATCTGCATATCAAAACCTGCGAGGCCAAGCAGGTGCAATGAGGATCACTGATGCCCTCTCCTGCTTGATTCGAGCAATGACCCGAGGAAGAAGCGCAAACAGAGGAAACAGGTATGCAAGGCTGAAAGACCAAGGAACCTCCAGAGCATCTATCAGTTCCGCCTGGGTATCCCTGGACCTCGACCCGTATCTTGGGAGCTTGGCATTCTGATGAGATGCCATGAGATCTACCTTCGGCCGACCCCATTTGAGAATCAGGTTGGAGAACCTGCTCAGAAAGTCCGCCTCCCAGTTGTCCACCCCTGGGATGTGGATTGCTGACAGATAGCAAGAATGGGCCTCCACCCACCGGATTATCTTGGCTACCTCGGTCATCGCTAAGGAACTCCTCGTTCCTCCCTGATGGTTGATGTAAGCCACTGACGTTATGTTGTCCGACTGGAATATGATAAACTGGGCCGAAGCCAACTGAGGCCAGGCAAGAAGAGCATTGACGATCGCTCTTAGTTCTAGGATGTTTATAGGAAGAACAGACTCCGTCTGAGTCCATACTCCCTGAGCCTTTAGGGAACCCCAGACAGCTCCCTACCCCAGAAGGCTGGCGTCTGTTGTCACAATCACCCAGGACGGTCTGCGAAAGCAGGTTCCCTGGGATATATGATCCAGAGACAACCACCATTGAAGCGAGTCCCTCATCTCCTGTTCCAGGGTTATTCGAGGAGACAAGTCTGCATAATCTCCATTCCACTGCCTGAGCATGTTTAACTGCAGAGGTCTGAGGTGGAACCGAGCAAACGGGATGATGTCCATTGCCGCCACCATCAGTCCGATTACTTCCATGCACTGAGCCACTGACGGCCGAGGAGTGGACTGGAGGGCTCGACAAGTATCTAGAATCTTTGATTTCCTTACTACTGTCAGAAAAATCCTCATAGATTTAGAATCGATTAGAGTTCACAAGAAAGTCACCCTTGTCTTCGGGATTAAGGAACTCTTTTCAAGATCTACCTTCCACCCGTGAGTTCTCAGGAAGGATAGCACAACGTCGGTATGAGATCTTGCTTGTTGACAAGATGGCGTCTAGATTAAAATATCGTCCAGATAAGGCGCCACCGCAATGCCCCGCGGTCTTAGAACCACCAGTAGAGACCCCAGAACTTTTGTGAAAATTCTGGATGCCGTAGCCAGACCGAAAGGAAGAGCCACGAACTGAAAAGGTTTGTCCAGAAAAGCAAACCTCAGGAACCTGTGATGATCTCTGTGGATAGGAACATGTAGATATGCATCCTTTAAATCAACTGTCGTCATAAATTGACCATCCTGGATCAATGGAAGAATGATACGAATAGTTTCCATCTTGAATGACGGAACTCTGAGAAACTTGTTTAGACTCTTGAGGTCTAAGATAGGTCTGAAGGTCCCCTCCTTTTTGGGAACCACAAACAGATTTGAATAAAAACCCTACCCCTGTTCCTGTACTGGAACGGGAACAATCAGTCCCAGGGAGGAGAGGTCTCTTACACAATGTAAGAACGCCTCTTTTTTATCTGGTTTTCAGATAATCTTGAAAGAAGAAATCTTCCTCTGTGAGGAAATTTTTTGAACTCCAGTTTGTATCCCTGAGACACTATTTCTACTGCCCAGGGATTCTGAACGTCCCAAACCCAAGCCTGAACGAAGGAAAGTCTGCCCCCTACCAGATCCGGTCCCAGATTGGGGGCATGCCCTTCATGCTGTTTTGGATTCAACAGCAGGCTTCTTGGATTGTTTACCCTTGTTCCAAGACTGGTTGGGTCTCCATGTAGGTTTAGATTGTTCTGGTTTAGAGGAGGAAGAGAACGAATTTCCCTTGAAATTTCGAAAGGAACGAAAATTACTCTGTCGTCCTTTCTGTTTGTTTCTCTTATCTGGGGAAGGAGATGACCCTTACCTCCCGTGATATCAGAGATAATTTTCGTCAGGCCAGGTCCAAACAAGGTCTTCCCCTTGTAAGGAATCGCTAGAAGCTATCCTGCGAGCTAGGATAGAGAACCCCGAACTCTTAGCTGCCAATTTAGTAATTTGCAGAGAAGCGTCCGTAATAAAAGCATTAGCTAACTTCAGAGCTTTAATCCTATATTGGATCTCCTCTGAGTCTCTCAGGACTGAGACTTCCTTAGACAAAGCATCAAACCAATATGCTGCCGCACTAGTAACAGTAGCAATGCACGCAGCTGGCTGCAATAGCAGACCCTGGTGAACATAAATCTTTTTAAATAGACCCTCCAACTTTTTGTCCAAGGGATCTTTAAAAGCACAACTATCCTTAATGGCAATAGTAGATAGCTTGGCTAAGGTGGAAATAGCCCCTTCCACCTTAGGAACCGTCTGCCAAGTCTCCCTGACAGAGTCAGCTATAGGAAACATCTTCTTGAAAATAGGAGAGGGAGAGAAGGGAATACCTGGGTTCTCCCATTCCTTGGAAACAATCTCAGAAGCTTGCTTTGGCACTGGTCTGAGTATGAGAGAACTTCAAAATATCTGTCCAATTTACTCGACTTCGCAGGAGCAACCACTACTGTAGAATCACAGTCGTCTAAAGTAACCAAAACCTCCCTGAGTAACAAGCAGAGGTGTTCTAGTTTAAACCTGAAAGATACAACCTCTGAATCAGTCAAAGAAAATGAACTTTCTGAGTCTGAAATTTCGCCTTTTGATAGAACTTCAATACCCTCCATCTCAATTCCCTGGGAGGGTACATCCGAGATTGCCACCATTGCATCAGAAACTTCGCTGACAACATGGTTGTCTTTTCTCTTACGCTTGCCTTGTAGCATAAGTGCAGCTATGTCTTTTAAGGTAACTCCAACCGGTGCTAGAGCAGACGTACAGGGCACTGCTTGCGCAGGCGTTACAGTTTGGGACACTTGGGGAGAAAGCTGCGGCATACTCTGAATCTCATCAGACTTCTGAGAAGCATCTGCCTTTGAAAAAGTTTGCTCATGAAAAATCTTTTCCCTATAACTTAAAGCCCTCTCAATACAAGAGGGACAAAAAGGGATTGGTGTTCCACATTGGCATCCAAACACATGGAGCAAGTAACTCCACGGCTCCTATGTCCATACTGAAGCACAGTAAAATAACAATGTAATAAAACTTTACTTTTACACAAAAAAAATGTTATTACAATAAACAGTTACTGGCCCTTTAAAATGTAAAAATAAATGTTTTTACTGCAAGGAGAAAAAAATGTGTCCCAAAATAAAAAACTAAATTTATACAGATTACTTTAACTCAAATAATTTTGAATGTCTAAATTGATACTGTCTCTTTAAATTTCAAACGGAAACTATTTTCCTGCCTTAAGAGAAAAAAATGTATCCTCAATTAAATTAAATAAAATTCAGACACCTTTACGCCTCAGCAGCTCTGAAGCAGCTTCTAATGACTGAAAAACCATGCGGTTCTAGTACGACGCAGATTCTCTCTCAACTTTATTACAGCTAACCCGGAACAGATCCGTGCACCAGACACGGCTGAAAACCGAGCAGCGTAATTAGCAAGCGCGCAAAAACGATAGCCCCGCCCATCGTGGGCGTTCGTAAATACACACAATCCGACCTGCTTCATCTTAGTTAAAATAAACCGATAGGGAAAAAATAAGCTTAACTCCCATCCCCAGTGCCTGTACTTAAGTTGTCAAGAAAAAAAAAAAACCCTCCATACACAGAGAGCATGATGTCCCAACATAAAAAGCCCCATATTTCTGAGCCTTATATGTGATAGAAATATAATTAGTGCCCACTTTCCTCTGAGTCTTGTATCCTCCCAGAATAAAAAAAGTTAGCACTTACCTTAATTCTGTCCGACAGCAGGACAGTCCAACAGGTTTAAGAGGTCCTCTCCCTCCCAAAGCCCTGTGGAAAATGATAAAGTCTGACTTAAGCTTGCTTATGCCATCAGGATAAGGGCAGCATAAATGTATGGGAGGCACAGTGAGAATTATGTCCCACCAGTTCACATTGCTCTAAAGCCACCAAGAGCTTTACTGAAGAGACTGATATGGACTATGGCTACACCCTAGAACAAAGCAGCACAATAATAATAAACTCTTGATTGAAGAATCTTTTCTAACACCTATTTTACCTCTTCCTAGCACTAACGTAGGCAAAGAGATTGACTGGGGTGGGAGGGAAGGGAGGAGCTATTTAACAGCTCTGCTGTGGTGCTCTTTGCCTCCTCCTGCTGGCCAGGAGGTGAATATCCCATAATTAATTAAGATGATCCGTGGACTCATCGTGTCTTTAAAAAGAAAATATATATATAAAATATATAAAATATAAATATATATATTTATTAGAAGTGGCTGTTTTCAGTGCTGTCTTATATAAATTACTTTTCTTTTACAAGATACGATGAGTCCACGGATTTCATCCTTACTTGTGGGATATCGCCTCCTGGTCAGCAGGAGGCGGCAAAGAGCTCCACAGCAGAGCTGTATATATAGCTCCTCCCTTCCCTCCTACTCCAGTCATTCTCTTTGCCTGTGTTAGTGATAGGAAGAGGTAAAGTGAGGTGTTAGTTTAGATTCTTCAATCAAGAGTTTTTTATTTTTAAATGGTGCCAAAGTGTACTAATTTACTATAGGGCAGCCTCTGGAGTTATAGCCTTTAAGGCTATGGGAACTGGTGGGGTTTTAGCTTCACTGCGCCTCCCATAATTGTGCTGCTCTTCTGTGGATGAATCTTAGAGAATGTTAACTAAGACCCTTCTGCCTTCACAGGACCTCAGGAGGAAGAGTGGACCTCTTGACACTGAGATTATCATGCTGTTCCTCAGCATGGAGGTAAGTGCAGTCTTTTATTTCTGGGGCTCTGCAGCATATCTCAGAACTGACTGTACTCTGCCTTTTCTATTAGGGGCTATGGGCCTAAGGGCTTCCCTTTGACAGTATGTAGGTTCTCATTAAAGGGACAGTATACACTCATTTTCATATAACTGCATGTAATAGACACTACTATAAAGAATAAGATGCACAGATACTGGTATAAAAATACAGTATAAAACTGTTTAAAAACTTACTTAGAAGCTGTCAGTTTGGCTCTGTTGAAAAGGCAGCTGGAAAGCCCACTGCAAGTGGCAAATAAGACACTCCCCCCCTCCCCCTTCTTTTGCATATGAAAAGACCCTTTACACAAACAGGAGCAAGCTGAAGTAGGTAGCTGACAGTATTCACATAAAACTTTGGGGCTTGGTTAGGAGTCTGAAAATCAGAGCAATGTTATTTAAAAATTAGCAAAACTATACATTTATTTAAAAAAAAAAACCTTTATGGGCTACATAAATAGATCATCTACAAAACATTTATGCAAAGAAAAAATGAGTGTATAATGTCCCTTTAATTTAGAGAGAATGAGAACCGACATACTGCTTATTTCTCCAGACACTCTGGCATTTCAGAACTTGGCCTAGAAGCGCTGGAATATTTATGTTGGTATGCATTTGAACTGTAAGGGCATTGCTCTATTTAATTTTATTGTTCATAGAGATGGCTGACGCTGGGGGTAGTGCCGGAGTTGGGGAAGTGTTTTACTGAACTCCGGTACATGGCGGTACTTTACTTGTTTTTGCCGGATTTTTTTTTGGTGTTTTTCTGCCCACGAAGGGCGGGGCTTGGTGTTCCGGTTGGCAGAGTCTCCTCACGGCTCCTAAGCCCGCTTGTTGCAATATCTTACAAGCGATCTTAGGTGTGCCGCCCTAGAGGAGATAATATTGGTCACGTGGAGGCAGGTAGGAGCTGTGGCGAGGTGACTGCTTTATTTTTCTGGAATACCAGTGTGTTATTTGTCTAAGGCTCACGTGCAGGGAGTATGGGGTATAAATGAAACAGCTTAATCTCTGCCTATTTATATATTGGGCTTTAATTCAGAAGGTTGTTTTTTTCTTAAAGACACAGTACACCAATTTTTTAATTATAAGTTCATTGGACTGATTTTTATCAATATATTATCAGTAACTTGACCAAGCTTGCCTTTTGCTTATGTTATCATGGATGACATTGAACAAAGTACATGTCCTATGTGTTTAGATGCCATTGTGGAACCCCCTGCTACGCTTTGTCCCTCATGTATTGAGAGGGCTTTACAGTTTAAAGAGCAAATTTTCTTTAACAAAGATTTATCTAAGGAATGTTCTCAGACTGATGAGATTCAGGGTATGCCGCAACTTTCTCCCAAAGCGTCACAGCCTTTAATGCCCGCTCAGGCGACGCCGTGTTCTTCAATTGCGTCTGCTTCATTCACTCTGCAGGATATGGCTTCAGTTATGTCATCCACTCTTTCAGAAGTTTTATCTAAGTTGCCAGTGTTACAAGGCAAACGCAGTAGGAAAGAGGCCCATGTGGTCCCTGCGACTTCTGATGCTTTGATGGCGATCTCCGATGTACCCTCCCAGGGCTCTGAATTGGGGGTTATGGAGGCTCTGTCTGAGGGGAAACTGTCTGACTCAGGAAGTACATTGCCCCAGACAGATTCGGACGTGATGTCTTTCAGGTTTAAGCTTGAACTCCTTCGCCTGTTGCTACGTGAGGTTTTGGTGACTCTGGACAACTGTGACTCTATTGTGGTCCCTCCAGAGAAATAGAGTAAGATGGACAAATATTTGGAAGTTCCTTCTTATTCTGACGTTTTTCCGGTTCCTAAGAGAATTTTGGAAATTATTGTTAGGGAATGGGAAAGACCGGGTATCCCGTTCTCCCCTTCCCCTATTTTTAAGAAAATGTACCCTATAGCTGACACCGTTCGGGATTCTTGGGAGACGATCCCTAAGGTGGAGGGAGCTATCTCTACCCTGGCTAAGCGTACGACTATCCCTATCGAGGACAGTTGTGCTTTCAAAGACCCCATGGATAAGAAGTTGGAGGGTCTTCTCAAAAAACTATATGTTCATCAAGGGTTTCTATTGCAACCAACGGCCTGCATTGTAACAGCCACAACTGCGGCTGCTTTTTGGTTTGACGCCCTAGAAGAGTCTCTTAGGACTGAGACCTATTTAGAAGAAATACAGGATAGAATTAAGGCCCTTAAGCTGGCTAATTCTTTTATTACGGATGCGTCCTTTCAGATCACCAAATTGGCGGCTAAGAGTTCAGGATTCTCCATCTTAGCCTTATGGTTAAAATCTTGGTCTGCGGATGTGTCCTCTAAATCCAAGCTCTTGGCTATTCCTTTCAAGGGAAAGACCTAGTTTGGGCCTGACTTGAAAGAGATAATTTCTGACATTATGGGAGGTAAGGGTCACCTCCTCCCTCAAGATAAAACATCTAAACAAAGGGGACGACAGAGTAATTTTCGTTCCTTTCGAAATTTCGAGTCCCCTCTTCCTCTAAACAGGAAGGGAATTTTTCAAAAGCCAAGTCCACCTGGAGACTCAACCAGGCTTGGACCAAGGGTAAACAACCCAAGAAGCCTGCTGCTGCTACCAAGACAGCATGAAGGGGCGGCCCCCGATCCGGGACCGGATCTAGAAGGGGGCAGACTTTTTCTCTTTGTCCAGGCTTGGATAAGACGTTCAGGATCCCTGGACACTAGAAATCGTGTCTCAAGGGTATCAGTTGGAGTTCAAAAATTCCTTCCCCAGAGGAAGGTTTCTTCTTTCACGATTATCTGTCGACCAGATAAAAAGAGAGGCGTTCTTACGCTGTGTAAGAGATGTCTCCTTCATGGAAGTAATATGCCCCGTTTTAATTCAGGTACGGGGCATGGGTTTTACTCAAATCTCCTTGTAGTTCCCAAAAAAGAGGAAACGTTTCGACCCATTTTAGATCTCAAAAGTCTAAACAAGTTTCTCAGAGTTCCATCCTTCAAGATGGAAACTATTCGGACCATTCTTCCATTGATCCAGGAGGGTCAATATATGACTACCATGGATCTCAAGGATGCATATCTTCATATTCCTATCCACAGAATTTTAACGAAGGTTCTGGGGTCTCTGCTGGCGGTTCTAAGACCGCAGGGCATTGCTGTGGCGCCTTATCTGGACGATATTCTGATCCAGGCGTCGTCTTATCAGCTAGCAAAGTCCCATACCGACATTGTTCTGTCCTTTCTAAGGACTCACGGGTGGAAGGTGAATCTCGAGAAAAGTTCACTAATTCCACAGACAAGGGTTCCCTTCCTGGGAACCCTAATAGACTCTCTATCCATGAAGATCTTTTTGACGGAAGTCAGAAAGTTAAAGATTCTGAATACAGGCCGATCCCTTCAGTCCAATCCTCGGCCGTCAGTGGCTCAGTGCATGGAGGTAATCGGATTGATGGTGGCAGCAATGGACATAATTCCGTTTGCTCGTTTTCATCTCAGACCTCTACAACTGAGCATGCTCAGACAGTGGAATGGAGATTATGCAAATTTGTCTCCTCAAATGGATCTAGATCAGGAGACAAGGGACTCTCTTCTGTGGTGGTTGTCGCTGGACCAACTGTCCCAGAGGACATGCTTCCGCAGACCCTCATGGGAGATAGTGACAACGGATGCCAGTCTGATGGGATGGGGAACAGTCTGGAATTCCTTGAAAGGTCAAGGTGTATGGACTTGATTGGAGTCTCTACTTCCCATCAACATTCTGGAGTTGAGAGCAATATTCAATGCGCTTTAGGCTTGGCCTCAGTTGGCTTCGACCAAATTCATCAGATTCCAGTCGGACATCATCACGACTGTAGCTTACATCAATCATCAGGGAGGAACAAGGAGTTCCTTAGCGATGACAGAAGTAGCCAGGATAATTCAGTGGGCGGAGACTCACTTGTTATCTGTCAGCAATCCACATCCCAGGAGTGGACAATTGGAAGGCGGATTTTTTGAGCAGACAGACGTTTCATCCGGGGGAATGGGAACTCCATCCGAAGGTATTTGCCAGCCTGATTCTCAGATGGGGGCAGGCCGGAGCTGGATCTTATGGCGTCTCGTCCCTTCGCTCCCACTCCAGTGGGAGTCTCCAAGGAGGCAGAGATGCCATCTCCACCAGATCCGCATACCAAATCCTGCAAGGCCAGACCGGTGCTATGAGGATCAATGAAGCCCTCTCCTGTTTGATTCGAGCAATTACCCGAGGAAGAAGAGCAAACAGAGGAAATAGCTATGCTAGACTAAAGGTCCAAGGAGACCGCCAGAACATCCATCAGTTCCGTCTGGGGGTCCCTGGACCTCGACCTGTATCTCGGTAGCTTGACATTCTCGGGATGCAATGAGATCGGCTGACCCCACTTGAGAACCAGATTGGAGAACACTTCCGGATGAAGTTCCCACTCCCCCGGATGAAAAGTCTGTCTGCTCAGAAAAACCGCCTCCCAGTTGTCCACCCCTGGGATATGGATCGCCGAAAGACAACAAGAGTGGGTCTCACCCACTGGACTATTTTTGGTTACCTCTGTCATCGCTAAGGAACTCCTCGTTTCTCCGTGATGATTGATGTAAGCCACTGAATTTATGTTGTCCGACTGGAACCTGAAAAACCGTAGAGAGGCTAGCTGGGGCTAGGCCGGAAGAGTATTGAAGATTGCTCTCAGTTCTAGAATGTTTATAGGAATAACAGACTCTGACTGAGTCCAAACTCCCCAAGCCTTTAGGGAGCCCCATACTGCTCCCCACCCCAGAAGGCTGGTGTCTGTTGTCACAATCACCCAAGACGGACTGTGAAAGCAGGTTCCCTGGGAGAGATGATCCAGAGACAACCACCATTGAAGAGAGTCCCTTGTCTCCTGCTCCAGAGTTATTCGGGAAGACAAGTCTGCATAATCTCCTTTCCAATGTCTGAGCATGCTTAACTGCAGAGGCCTGAGATGGAAACGAGCAAAACAGGATGATGTCCATTGCCGCCACCATTAGCCCAATTACCTTAATGCACTAAGCCACTGACAGCCTAGGAGAGGACAGAAGGGCTAGACAAGTCTAGAAAATCTTTGATTTCCTGACTCCTGTCAGAAAAATGATCATTGATAGGAAAGCTATTATGTTTCCTCAGAAAGGTACCCTTGTATTTGGTACTAAGGCACTCCTTTCCCAAATTTTACCTTCCACTTGTGAATCACAGGAAAGATACCAACAAGTCCGTGTGGGATCTAGCTTGTCGTAAGGATGGCGCCTGAACTAGGATGTCGTCCTGATAGAGTGCCACTGCAATGCCCCACAACCGAAGCACCGCCAAAAGCGATCCCAGAACCTATTTCCTGACTCTTGTCTTGTGAAATTCTGGGAACTGTTCAAGACCAAAGGAAATAACCACAAACTGAAAGTGTTTGTCCAGAAAGGCAAACCTTAGGAACTTGCGATGAACCCTGCAAATAGGAATATGCAGGTATGCGTCCTATAACATATCATAAATTGACCCTCTTGGATCCATGGGAGAATGGAATGAATAGTTTACATCATGAAGACAGTACTCTAAAAGTACCCCAATGGCTGTATCAACCCTGCCGGAATTAAATAGCTCCTCCTATCTCGAACAAGCTTTTGTAGACAGGGCGTTAACCAACTGATCTACAACACCAGGCCTCTAAAAGTGGCCTGAAGGTTCCCTTCTTCTATGAGAACCACGCACAGATAGGAAAGAAATCTCAGACCCGGTTCCTGAATTGGAACAGGAACAATCACTTCCAGGTCGAAAAGGTGTCCTACACAGTGTAAGAACGTCTCACATTTGTCTGGTCTGCATATAATCTTGAAAGCAGAACAAGCCTGTAGGAGGAAAACTTTTGAACTCTAGATTGTATGCCTGGGACACTATTTCTATTGCCCAGGAATCCTAAATATCTCGAACACAGGACCAAGCGATAAAGGAAGTCTGCCCCCTCCAAGATCCGATCCCGGACCGGGGGCAGGCCCTTCACGCTGAATGATTGAATAGCAGACTTCTTGGATTATTTTCCCTTATTCCAAGATTGAGTCTCTATCAAAGTTTAGAGTGTTCCTGTTTGAAGGTGGCAGAGAGAAAATTTCCCTCAAAATTACGAAAGGAGCTAAAATCGCTCTGTTCTTCTTGATTGTTCCTCTCCTGGGAAATAAAATGACCCAAACCTCCTGAGATATCAGAGATAATCTCTGACAAACCAGGACCAAATAAGGTCACTCCCTTGAAAGGATAGCTAGAAGCTTAGACATAGGGGATACATCCGCAGACTAAGGCAATAACCATAAGGCTCTGCGGGGTATAAGGAAAAAAACCTTAGTACAAAAGGGAATTAGCCAATTTAAGAACATTTACCCTATTCTGGATCCCATCCAGAGGAATGTCTGCCCTAATAGTGCCAGACCATGCCTCAAACCAATATTAAGCCGCACTAGAGATGATAGCAATGTGCCAGCAGGTTGACATTGTAACTTGGTGAACAGACATCATTTTGAAAAAAAAAAAAAACTCTAAATCTATCCTGAGAGGGTATAGAAATTGTAGAGACAGAATTGTCCGTGGTACCCCAAACCTCCTTAATTAACAACATGGAGGATTGCCAGTTAAAAAGTGAAAGCGAACAACCCCAGGATCAGATAAAGATGACAACTCCATCTGATTCTGAGAATTCACCCCTAGATACTATCGAAGTATCTTCCCCTTACAGAATATAAGGAAGATATGTTCAGAATAGCACTACTGAATCAATCATCCTTAATGATTGAAAATATGTCAGTTTTTGCAGGAAAAAACATATCATGCATGTTTTGCAAAGTAACTCCGGGTGGAGTAAACAAGGAAGCGCAGAGCACTGCATGTGGGCTATATTCGATGCAATAGGAGAAATTGAATCATAGTTTAACATTTGTCAATAAACTCCTTAACAGCAAGAGTCTTAGAAGGAATAGGCTTAGCAAAAATAATAAAAATTATTACATGAAAAACGTTACTGTCTCTTTAAAATTTAAAATGTAAACTGTTATTTTTCGTACATAATCAATGTAGCACCTAGTTACCCTTCAGGTAAACCCTGTTGAAGTGCCCATCTGCCTCTCTAATACCCAAAAATATGTTCTATTTGGGTGCATAACGACAGATAACAAAAAAGCCTAACTGCTTTAAAGAAAAAAGACCGGAACATATGTTCTACAATAAAATCCGGACAATGTTTACCAGTAACTCTTGTTGTAACAGTTGATTGTGAATACTTCTGCATAATATAAAGCTAGTGAGCTACCTCTTTAGTTGGATTATTTTCTTCTATTGCCCCCTTTGCAGGACAGCAACGCATTTAACGCTGCGTGGTCCCATTTGACAAAAAAACACAACCTCAGTGTTAAACAGGCTCCGATACCGGAGCAGCAATAGAGAAGAGCGCGCAGTCCAAGAGAACTGGCGTCACACGAAGCTCTGCCCATCATGGGCGTAACCAACATGTAGCTCCCAGTTGCCATTAAGTTATAACAACTGCGTCACTAGGAGCTAAGCTAACTGAGCCTTCCTAACCTGGGGGCAACCGTGGCTACTGCCTCCCTGTAGGAGGAAATACTGTTCCTCAGTGTTAAACAGACTCCGATACTGGAGCAGCGTTATAGAAAGAGCCGAAGCTCCGCCCATCATGGGCGTAACCAACATGAAGCTCCCGGTCGCCATTAAGTTATAACAACTGCGCCACCGGGAGCCAAACTATCTGAGCCTTCATAACCTGGGGACAAATGTGGCTACTGCCTCCCTGTAGGAGGAAAACTATTCGCCTGAAGTTTAGCCCAAATACTGGGCAAATACAATATCACCTTCCCACTGAGTCTTTTACCGCAGCCCAAGGAAAAAAGTCCCCCAAGTTAAAAGCAATCTCCTTAGCCCCAGTACCTGCAAATAAGTTGCTGTCACAGAATTTCCCTCCTTTTAAATGTAGAAGCTCGTTTTCATACAGGGAGTGCAGAATTATTAGGCAAGTTGTATTTTTGAGGATTAATTTTATTATTGAACAACAACCATGTTCTCAATGAACCCAAAAAACTCATTAATATCAAAGCTGAATAGTTTTGGAAGTAGTTTTTAGTTTGTTTTTAGTTATAGCTATTTTAGGGGGATATCTGTGTGTGCAGGTGACTATTACTGTGCATAATTATTAGGCAACTTAACAAAAAACAAATATATACCCATTTCAATTATTTATTTTTACCAGTGAAACCAATATAACATCTCAACATTCACAAATATACATTTCTGACATTCAAAAACAAAACAAAAACAAATCAGTGACAATATAGCCACCTTTCTTTGCAAGGACACTCAAAAGCCTGCCATCCATGGATTCTGTCAGTGTTTTGATCTGTTCACCATCAACATTGCGTGCAGCAGCAACCACAGCCTCCCAGACACTGTTCAGAGAGGTGTACTGTTTTCCCTCCTTGTAAATCTCACATTTGATGATGGACCACAGGTTCTCAATGGGGTTCAGATCAGGTGAACAAGGAGGCCATGTCATTAGATTTTCTTCTTTTATACCCTTTCTTGCCAGCCAAGCTGTGGAGTACTTGGACGCGTGTGATGGAGCATTGTCCTGCATGAAAATCATGTTTTTCTTGAAGGATGCAGACTTCTTCCTGTACCACTGCTTGAAGAAGGTGTCTTCCAGAAACTGGCAGTAGGACTGGGAGTTGAGCTTGACTCCATCCTCAACCCGAAAAGGCCCCACAAGCTCATCTTTGATGATACCAGCCCAAACCAGTACTCCACCTCCACCTTGCTGGCGTCTGAGTTGGACTGGAGCTCTCTGCCCTTTACCAATCCAGCCACGGGCCCATCCATCTGGCCCATCAAGACTCACTCTCATTTCATCAGTCCATAAAACCTTAGAAAAATCAGTCTTGAGATATTTCTTGGCCCAGTCTTGACGTTTCAGCTTGTGTGTCTTGTTCAGTGGTGGTCGTCTTTCAGCCTTTCTTACCTTGGCCATGTCTCTGAGTATTGCACACCTTGTGCTTTTGGGCACTCCAGTGATGTTGCAGCTTGGCATCTTGGCAGCTGCACGCTTGACTTTTCTCAGTTCATGGGCAGTTATTTTGCGCCTTGGTTTTTCCACACGCTTCTTGCGACCCTGTTGACTATTTTGAATGAAACGCTTGATTGTTCGATGATCACGCTTCAGAAGCTTTGCAATTTTAAGAGTGCTGCATCCCTCTGCAAGATATCTCACTATTTTTGACTTTTCTGAGCCTGTCAAGTCCTTCTTTTGACCCATTTTGCCAAAGGAAAGGAAGTTGCCTAATAATTATGCACACCTGATATAGGGTGTTGATGTCATTAGACCACACCCCTTCTCATTACAGAGATGCACATCACCTAATATGCTTAATTGGTAGCAGGCTTTCGAGCCTATACAGCTTGGAGTAAGACAACATGCATAAAGAGGATGATATGGTCAAAATACTCATTTGCCTAATAATTCTGCACACAGTGTAATAATTAAAGTGATCCACTTCTCTGCGATCTATATTATGGACCCAGATAAAAAAGTCAGCACTTACCTTGAACTCTGCCCGACAGCAGGGCAGTCCAGCAGGTTTAAGAGGTCCCCTACCTCCCATAGACCTGTGGAGAAAGATAAAGCCTGAGTAATATTGCTTAGGTTATCATGGTTAGGGCAGTATAAATGTATGGGAGGTGCAGTGAGAATTATGTCCCACAAGTTCCCATTGCTCTAAAGCCACCAAAAGCTCTACTGAAGAGACTGACATGGACTACGGCTACACCCTAGGACAAAGTAGCACTCTCTGGTACTACTTTAAAAATAATAAACTCTTGATTGAAGAATCTTTTCTAACACCTTACTTTACCTCTTCCTATCACTAACGTAGGCAAAGAGAATGACTGGAGTGGGAGGGAAGGGAGGAGCTATTTAACAGCTCTGCTGTGGTGCTCTTTGCCGCCTCCTGCTGACCAGGAGGTAAATAATCTCATTAGTAATTAAGATGATCTGTGGACTCATCGTGTCTTAAAAAAGAAAGAATAATATCCAAAAACAAGACAACAGGATACTGCTGGGCAGCACTGTAAAAAAGGAAATTTATGCTTACCTGATAAATTTATTTCTTTTTTGATACAATGAGTCCACGGATCATCATCCTTACTTGTGGGATATCGCCTCCTGGTCAGCAGGAGGAGGCAAAGAGCACCACAGCAGAGCTGTATAAATAGCTCCTCCCTTCCTTCCCAACCCAGTCATTCGACCGAAGTTAGGAAGAGAAAGAAAAAGCCAAGGTGCAGAGGTGTCTAAAGTTTAACAAAAATTAAATAACCTGTCTCATAGAACAAGGCGTGCCGTGGACTCATCGTATCGAAAAATAAATGAATTTATCAGGTAAGCATAAATTTCCTTTTCCTTTTCTTTTTCAAGATACGATGAGTCCACGGATTTCATCCTTACTTATGGGATACAATACCAAAGCTATAGTACACGGATGAAACGGGAGGGACAAGACAGGGAACCCAAACGGAAGGCACCACTGCTTGAAGAACTTTCCTCCCAAAAACAGCCTCAGTTGAGGCAAAGATATCAAACTTGTAAAATTTGGAAAAAGTGTGAAGAGACGACCAAGTTGCAGCCTTGCAAATCTGTTCAACAGAAGCATCAATGTTTGAATGTCCATGAGGAAGTAACAGCCCTATTGGAATGAGCTGTAATCCGTTCAGGAGGCTGCTGACCAGCAGTCGCATACGCAAAAACGGAAGATACTCTTCAGCCAAAAAGACAGAGAGATAGCCGTAGCTTTCTGACCCCTACGTCTCTCTGAAAAAATAAAGTAGACGATTGTCGAAATTCCTTAGTCGCTTGGAAGTAGAACTTTAAAGCACGAACCACATCTAAATGGTTTAACAGACATTCCTTCTGAGAAGGAGGATTAGGACACAAGGAAGGAACGGCAATCTCCCGATTAATATTCCTGTTCGAAACAAACTTAGGGAAAGACCCAAGTTTAGAACGTAACACCACCTTATCCGAATGAAAAATAAGGTAAGGGGAATTATATTGTAATGCCAAAAACTCAGATACTCTTCGAGCAGAAGAAATAGCAACCAGAAATAAAAATTTCTACGGAATGCATAGGTTCAAACGGAACCCCTTGAAAAACTCCAAGAACTAAATTCAAACTCCAAGGAGGAGCAATCGGTCTAAACAAAGATCTGATTCTAGTCAGAGTCTGACAAAAGATTGTACATCTGGAACATCTGTCAACCGCATATGTAACAAAATAGATAAAGCAGAGACCTGTCCCGTTAAGGAACTTGCTGATAACACTTTCTCCAATCCAATCCTGGGAATCCTAACTCTACTCCATGAGTAGCCCTTGGATTCACACCAATAAGATATTTTATGGAAAATTTTCCTAGTAACCGGCCTACGTGCCTGAATCAAAGTATCTATGACCGAATCAGAAAAACCTTGCTTGGATAAAATTAAGCATTCAATCTCCAAGCAGTCAGCTGCAGAGAAACTAGATTTGGATGATGGAAGGGACCCTGAATGAGAAGGTCCTTCCTCAATGGAAGCTGCCACGGTGGTCAAGATGACATGTCAACCAGATCAGCATACCAAATCCTGCAAGGCCACGCAAGGGCAATGAGGATCACTGATGCTCTCCCCTGTTTGACTCGAACAATCACCCGGGGAAGGAGAGCAAACAGAGGGAATACATATGCTAGGCTGAAAGACCAAGGAACTGCCAAGGCATCTATCAGCTCAGGCCGGAATCCCTGTACTGGGACCCGAATCTCGGAAGTTTGGCATTCTGACGAGACGCCATAAAATCCAACTCCGGCCGACCCCATCTGAGAATCAGGTTTGAAAACATTTCTGGATGGAGTTCCCACTCTCCCAGATGAAAGGTCTGTTTGCTCAGAAAATCTGCCTCCCAGTTGTCCACCCCTGGGATGTAGATCACCGACAGATGGCAAGAGTTAGCCTCCGCCCACTGATTATTTTAGCCACTGCAGTCATCGCAAAGGAATTCCTTGTTCGTCCTTGATGATTGATGTAAGCCACTGTTGTTATGTTG
The DNA here is from genome assembly GCF_027579735.1 of Bombina bombina. NCBI lineage: Eukaryota > Metazoa > Chordata > Amphibia > Anura > Bombinatoridae > Bombina > Bombina bombina. The sequence continues at coordinate 398,537,607 of NC_069500.1, read as the reverse complement.
TCCGACTGGAATCTGAAGAATTTGTCTGAAGCCAACTGAGGCCAGACCCGAAGCGCATGGAATATCGCCCCCAACTCTAGGATGTTGATGGGAAAGAGAGATTCAGCTTGAGTCCATACTCCCTGAGCCCTCAAGGAGTTCCAGACTGCTCCCCATTTTAACAAGCTGGCATCCGTTGTCACAATCACCCATGAAGGTCTGCGAAAGCATGTCCCCTGGGAAAAATGATCCGGCATCAACCACCATAGAAGAGAGTCCCTCAACTCCTGATCTAGAATTATTCGAGGAGACAAAATTCATTTAGTCTCCATTCCACTGCCTGAGCAAGTTTAGTTGCAGAGGCCTGAATTGAAACCGAGCTAACGGTATGATGATCAATGCCGCCACCATCATTCTGATTACCTCCAGGCACTGAACCACTGATGGCTGAAGAGAGAACTGAAGTGCTCGACATGTTTACAGAATCCTTGACCATCTGACTTCTTGTCAGAAAAATTCTCATGAATATAGAGTCGATTAGATAACCCAGAAGGGTACCCCATTCTTGGGAAGGAAAACACAATGTCAATATGGGAACTAGATTGCTAACAAGATGACGCCTGGAAAAAAATGCCTTTAGATCTACTGTCCTCATAAATTGACCCTCCTCGATCCAAGGAAGGATAGTACGAAAGTTTCCATCCTGAAAGATGGAACTCCGAGAACTTGTTCAGAGTCACAAAGACTAAGATAGGTCTGAATGTTCCCTCCTCTTTGGGAACTACAAACAGTTAAACAAAAATCCTGCTCCTGTATCGAAACAGGCCAAGCACTCCCATGGAAAGAAGGTCTCCTACACAAAGTAATAACATCTTTCTTTTAACTGGTCTGCAGAGAATATTGAAACCAGAAACCAGTCCACTGTGAATCCTTGAAACACATTTTTAAAAAACAAACAAAAAAAAAACCCAGAAGAAATCATCTTCATCAAAGCCAGGTTCTACAAGGCCTTCTTGAATGAATCGTTAAAAATTAGACGTAGATCTAAATCTGTAAAACAAGGCACTAAAATAAGGCTCAGAGAGCTAGAACAGAGAAACCTGAAACCTATGCTCCCATTAAAAACTTCAAGGAAAGAAATTGAAAAAAGGAACTGGACAATTGACAGCCTTTATCCTATCCTGGATCTTATTCAGATGAGTTTCTGACTTAAAAGCATCAGACAACGCATCAAACCGAAATACAGTTGCACTAAAGACGGTAATATAATACACCGCTGGATACCATTGGACGACCTGGTGTACTCCCTTTTCCCCATTTTCATCCAGATAACCCTTGAGAATCTAGCTATTCACAGGAAAAAATAGTAGATCTCTTAGCTAAGTTGGAAACTGCTCCATTCACCCTAGGTGATGTCTCCTTAGCTAAGTCGGTTATGGTAAAAATCTTCTTTAAGTATAGGGAATGCGGACTTCCCCATTGTGTATAACTTACAGGACGCACTAGGATAGATTACACCTAATAGTGAAAAACATAATTTATGCTTACCTGATAAATTCCTTTCTTCTGTTGTGTGATCAGTCCACGGGTCATCATTACTTCTGGGATATAACTCCTCCCCAACAGGAAATGCAAGAGGATTCACCCAGCAGAGCTGCATATAGCTCCTCCCCTCTACGTCACTCCCAGTCATTCGACCAAGAATCAACGAGAAAGGAGAAACCAAGGGTGAAGTGGTGACTGGAGTATAATTTAAAAGATATTTACCTGCCTTAAAAAAACAGGGCGGGCCGTGGACTGATCACACAACAGAAGAAAGGAATTTATCAGGTAAGCATAAATTATGTTTTCTTCTGTTATGTGTGATCAGTCCACGGGTCATCATTACTTCTGGGATACCAATACCAAAGCAAAAGTACACGGATGACGGGAGGGATAGGCAGGCTCATTATACAGAAGGAACCACTGCCTGAAGAACCTTTCTCCCAAAAATAGCCTCCGAAGAAGCAAAAGTGTCAAATTTGTAAAATTTGGAAAAAGTATGAAGCGAAGACCAAGTTGCAGCCTTGCAAATCTGTTCAACAGAGGCCTCATTCTTAAAGGCCCAAGTGGAAGCCACAGCTCTAGTAGAATGGGCTGTAATTCTTTCAGGAGGCTGCTGTCCAGCAGTCTCATAGGCTAAACGAATTATGCTACGAAGCCAGAAGGAGAGAGAGGTAGCCGAAGCCTTATGACCTCTCCTCTGACCAGAGTACACGACAAACAGGGAAGACGTTTGTCGAAAATCCTTAGTTGCCTGCAAGTAGAACTTGAGGGCACGAACTACATCCAGATTGTGTAGAAGACGTTCCTTCTTTGAAGAAGGATTTGGGCATAAAGAAGGAACAACAATCTCTTGATTGATGTTCCTGTTAGTGACTACCTTAGGTAAGAACCCAGGTTTAGTACGCAGAACTACCTTATCTGAATGAAAAATCAAATAAGGAGAATCACAATGTAAAGCTGATAACTCAGAGACTCTCCGAGCCGAAGAAATAGCCATTAAAAATAACACTTTCCAAGATAACAACTTTATATCAATGGAATGAAGGGGTTCAAACGGAACTCCTTGTAGAACGTTAAGAACAAGGTTTAAACTCCATGGCGGAGCAACAGTTTTAAACACAGGCTTGATTCTAGCTAAAGCCTGACAAAAGGCCTGGACGTCTGGATTTTCTGACAGACGCCTGTGCAACAAGATGGACAGAGCTGAGATCTGTCCCTTTAATGAACTAGCCGATAAACCCTTTTCTAAACCTTCTTGTAGAAAGGACAATATCCTAGGAATCCTAACCTTACTCCAGGAGTAACCTTTGGATTCGCACCAGTATAGGTATTTACGCCATATCTTATGGTAAATTCTTCTGGTAACAGGCTTCCTAGCCTGTATCAGGGTATCAATAACCGACTCCGAAAAACCACGTTTTGATAAAATCAAGCGTTCAATTTCCAAGCAGTCAGCTTCAGAGAAGTTAGATTTTGATGTTTGAATGGACCCTGTATCAGAAGGTCCTGTCTTAGAGGTAGAGACCAAGGCGGACAGGATGACATGTCCACTAGATCTGCATACCAAGTCCTGCGTGGCCATGCAGGCGCTATTAGAATCACTGATGCTCTCTCCTGTTTGATTTTGGCAATCAATCGAGGAAGCAGTGGGAAGGGTGGAAACACATAAGCCATCCCGAAGTTCCAAGGTGCTGTCAAAGCATCTATCAGAACCGCTCCCGGATCCCTGGATCTGGACCCGTAGCGAGGAAGTTTGGCGTTCTGGCGAGACGCCATGAGATCTATCTCTGGTTTGCCCCAACGTCGAAGTATTTGGGCAAAGACCTCCGGATGAAGTTCCCACTCCCCCGGATGAAAAGTCTGGCGACTCAAGAAATCCGCCTCCCAGTTCTCCACTCCCGGGATGTGGATTGCTGACAGGTGGCAAGAGTGAGACTCTGCCCAGCGAATTATCTTTGATACTTCCATCATTGCTAGGGAGCTTCTTGTCCCTCCTTGATGGTTGATGTAAGCTACAGTCGTGATGTTGTCCGACTGAAACCTGATGAACCCCCGAGTTTTTAACTGGGGCCAAGCCAGAAGGGCATTGAGAACTGCTCTCAATTCCAGAATGTTTATTGGCAGGAGACTTTCCTCCTGATTCCATTGTCCCTGAGCCTTCAGAGAATTCCAGACAGCGCCCCAGCCTAGTAGGCTGGCGTCTGTTGTTACAATTGTCCAGTCCGGCCTGCTGAATGGCATCCCCCTGGACAGATGTGGCCGAGAAAGCCACCATAGAAGAAAGTTTCTGGTCTCTTGATCCAGATTCAGAGTAGGGGACAAGTCTGAGTAATCCCCATTCCACTGACTCAGCATGCACAATTGCAGCGGTCTGAGATGTAGACGTGCAAAGGGTACTATGTCCATTGCTGCTACCATTAAGCCGATCACCTCCATGCATTGAGCTACTGACGGGAGTTGAATGGAATGAAGGACACGGCATGCATTTAGAAGCTTTGTTAATCTGTCTTCTGTCAGATAAATCTTCATTTCTACAGAATCTATAAGAGTCCCCAAGAATGGAACTCTTGTGAGAGGAAAGAGAGAACTCTTCTTTTCGTTCACTTTCCATCCATGCGACCTTAGAAATGCCAGAACTAACTCTGTATGAGACTTGGCAGTTTGAAAGCTTGAAGCTTGTATCAGAATGTCGTCTAGGTACGGAGCTACCGAAATTCCTCGCGGTCTTAGTACCGCCAGAAGGGCACCCAGAACCTTTGTGAAGATTCTTGGAGCCGTAGCCAATCCGAATGGAAGAGCTACAAACTGGTAATGCCTGTCTAAGAAGGCAAACCTTAGATACCGGTAATGATCTTTGTGAATCGGTATGTGAAGGTAAGCATCCTTTAAATCCACTGTGGTCATGTACTGACCCTTTTGGATCATGGGTAAGATTGTCCGAATAGTTTCCATTTTGAACGATGGAACTCTTAGGAATTTGTTTAGGATCTTTAAATCCAAGATTGGCCTGAAAGTTCCCTCTTTTTTGGGAACCACAAACAGGTTTGAGTAAAACCCTTGTCCTTGTTCCGACCGCGGAACCGGATGGATCACTCCCATTAATAACAGATCTTGTACACAGCGTAGAAACGCTTCTTTCTTTATTTGGTTTGTTGACAACCTTGACAGATGAAATCTCCCTCTTGGGGGAGAGAATTTGAAGTCTAAAAGGTATCCCTGAGATATGATCTCTAGCGCCCAGGGATCCTGAACATCTCTTGCCCAAGCCTGGGCGAAGAGAGAGAGTCTGCCCCCCACTAGATCCGGTCCTGGATCGGGGGCCCTCGATTCATGCTGTCTTAGGGGCAGCAGCAGGTTTCCTGGCCTGCTTGCCCTTGTTCCAGGACTGGTTAGGTTTCCAGCCTTGTCTGTAACGAGCAACAGCTCCTTCCTGTTTTGGTGCAGTGGAAGTTGGTGCTGCTCCTGCTTTGAAATTCCGAAAGGGACGAAAATTAGACTGTCTAGCCTTAGCTTTGGCTTTGTCTTGAGGCAGGGCGTGGCCCTTACCTCCTGTAATGTCAGCGATAATTTCTTTCAAACCGGGCCCAAATAAAGTTTGCCCCTTGAAAGGTATATTAAGTAATTTGGACTTAGAAGTTACATCAGCTGACCAGGATTTTAGCCACAGCGCCCTACGTGCCTGAATGGCGAATCCTGAGTTCTTAGCCGTAAGTTTGGTTAAATGTACTACGGCCTCCGAAATGAATGAATTAGCTAGTTTAAGGACTCTAAGCCTGTCCGTAATGTCGTCCAGCGTAGCTGAACTAAGGTTCTCTTCCAGAGACTCAATCCAAAATGCTGCCGCAGCCGTAATCGGCGCGATGCATGCAAGGGGTTGCAATATAAAACCTTGTTGAACAAACATTTTCTTAAGGTAACCCTCTAATTTTTTATCCATCGGATCTGAAAAAGCACAGCTATCCTCCACCGGGATAGTGGTACGCTTAGCTAAAGTAGAAACTGCTCCCTCCACCTTAGGGACCGTTTGCCATAAGTCCCGTGTGGTGGCGTCTATTGGAAACATCTTTCTAAATATTGGAGGGGGTGAGAACGGCACACCGGGTCTATCCCACTCCTTAGTAACAATTTCAGTTAGTCTCTTAGGTATAGGAAAAACGTCAGTACTCGCCGGTACCGCAAAGTATTTATCCAACCTACACAATTTCTCTGGTATTGCAACAGTGTTACAATCATTAAGAGCCGCTAAAACCTCTCCTAGTAATACACGGAGGTTCTCCAATTTAAATTTAAAATTTGAAATATCTGAATCCAATCTGTTTGGATCAGAACCGTCACCCACAGAATGAAGCTCTCCGTCCTCATGCTCTGCAAGCTGTGACGCAGTATCAGACATGGCTCTAGTATTATCAGCGCACTCTGTTCTCACCCCAGAGTGATCACGCTTGCCTCTTAGTTCTGGTAATTTAGCCAAAACTTCAGTCATAACAGTAGCCATATCTTGTAATGTTATCTGTAATGGCCGCCCAGATGTACTAGGCGCCACAATATCACGCACCTCCCGGGCGGGAGATGCAGGTACTGACACGTGAGGCGAGTTAGTCGGCATAACTCTCCCCTCGCTGTTTGGTGAAATTTGTTCAATTTGTACAGATTGGCTTTTATTTAAAGTAGCATCAATACAGTTAGTACATAAATTTCTATTGGGCTCCACCTTGGCATTGGAACAAATGACACAGGTATCTTCCTCTGAATCAGACATGTTTAACACACTAGCAAATAAACTTGCAACTTGGTTACAATCTTATTTAACAAAAACGTACTGTGCCTCAAAGAAGCACTAAACGATTAAATGACAGTTGAAATAATGAACTGAAAAACAGTTATAGCATCAATCCTTGAAAACAACACAACTTTTAGCAAAGGTTTGTTCCCATTAGTAAAGTAACAATAATTAAATTTGAAACGTAAAAATTACAGAGCAACGTTTTTAATCACAGTCAATATATAAGTCTCACAGCTCTGCTGAGAGAATCTACCTCCCTCCAAAGAAGTTTGAAGACCCCTGAGTTCTGTTAGAGATGAACCGGATCATGCAGGAAATACAAGAGTAACTTGACTGGAAATTTTTGATGCGTAGCAAAGAGCGCCAAAAACGGCCCCTCCCCCTCACACACAGCAGTGAGAGAGAAACGAAACTGTCACAATTAAAACAAGCAACTGCCAAGTGGAAAAATAATGCCCAAACATTTATTCACTCAGTACCTCAGAAAATGCAAACGATTCTACATTCCAGCAAAAACGTTTAACATAATAAATACCTATTAAAAGGTTAATGTACTTTTTACAGAGTAATTCCAGTGAAGTACCATCCCCAGAATACTGAAGTGTAGAGTATACATACATGTCATTATAACGGTATGGCAGGATTTTCTCATCAATTCCATTCAGAAAATAAAAACTGCTACATACCTCAATGCAGATTCATCTGCCCGCTGTCCCCTGATCTGAAGCTTTTACCTCCCTCAGATGGCCGAGAAACAGCAATATGATCTTAACTACTCCGGTTAAAATCATAGTAAAAATTCTGGTAGATTCTTCTTCAAACTCTGCCAGAGAGGCAATAACACGCTCCGGTGCTATTGTAAAATAACAAACTTTTGATTGAAGTTATAAAAACTAAGTATAATCACCATAGTCCTCTCGCACCTCCTATCTAGTCGTTGGGTGCAAGAGAATGACTGGGAGTGACGTAGAGGGGAGGAGCTATATGCAGCTCTGCTGGGTGAATCCTCTTGCATTTCCTGTTGGGGAGGAGTTATATCCCAGAAGTAATGATGACCCGTGGACTGATCACACATAACAGAAGAAATAACTCCTCTAGCAATGGATAGATTCCATGAGGGAAAAACATGGAATGCATGATATGCAAAGAAAAACTCCGGACGTGGTATAATAGAGAGCGCAGAGCACTGCATGTGTGCCCAAACATGTTGTAAACACTATAGGTTTGTGGAATAAAGAGATCATTGTCCCCAGGACTCTGAGTTTTCTATCCTGTTAGCTTGTGTGATGAGCCACAAGCAAGCTATAATAAAAGGAGAAAATTCTGAAAAAAGAATGCAATGTTTAATAAAAAATGTTTCTGTCCCTTTAAATTTTCCTATTTCTGTGACAGAAAATATCCAATGAGCAGGTTAACCTTGCAGGAAATAGACATTGTTATGTACATTAAAGTAACCATATCTTGGTCCACAATTCCGTATAAAAAGTGCAAGGAACCAAAGAGCACCGCATGTGAGCCAGAAACTTTATTTGAAGTGATTCAGATGAATCACTCCCAAATAATCCTCACAGTTAGCAATAGAGAGGTATTTGATGATAGTAACCACAGAATCAATCATGTTCCAAATAAACAGTCATTACAAATATGTATGCATGTAATATGTACTTGTGAAGCGCTGCTGATCATCCAAAAGGATTTCAAACTGACACTTTAAATTTTCTTAGTACAGTGAGCTGTCTGATTAAAAATAAATCCTCAAGTAATTATTTTTTTGTTTGTAAGGAAAACCTATAAAGGAAGGTAACTCCCATTGGTATAATAGAGGATGTGCAGAGCACTGCATGTGGGCCATAACAATATGTGGGACACTACAGGAAAATTGTAGCATAAATTGACCATAGTCAAGGGTCAAACAGCAAAGGATAATTGTAATTTTATTGTTGTAAAAATTTTGCACATATACGGTCTCTTTAAAAACAAAAGCAACTCTTTCTTGTGTACTTATGTATCTCTATTTAAAATCTTTCAGCCGATTACTTAACAGGAGCAAAAGTAACACTGCTGAAACAATACCGAGTTAACCTCAGGGAATCTTAATGAGGTGCCCTAATACTCGTTCAAAACAAATACGGAGCGCAATTGTAACACTATCCAGACACACAGAGAGGAAAAGTACTGTATCAGCAAAGGCAATCAAGAAACGTGTGCAGCCAAAGACGGCCCCAAGCTCCGCCTCTCATGTGCCTGGAAACAGAGCCAGCATATAGCTATAACTATGGCGCCGCTGAGAAAAAAAGGGCGCCAAATATAACCCTGCCCTTCGTGGGCGTCATATACACACTCTCCCGGTCGCCAT